>NW_026137759.1:0-58207 GCF_019393585.1 Leptopilina boulardi | reverse complement strand
TTTTTGGGAATTTTTTTTATCAAAGATGGGGTCTTTAGGGTAAGTTTTGGGGCTTTCCCCCACTTTTTTTAAGGTGCCAATTTTTTTCAACAATTGTAAATGTGTTTAGTGCAAGAGTTTGAAATAAAATTGTGAGCCTAAGAAAAATAGGATTTTTTGGGAATTTTTTTTATCAAAGATGGGGTCTTTAGGGTAAGTTTTGGGCCTTTCCCCCACTTTTATTGGGGTGCCAATTTTTTTCAACAATTGTAGGTGTGTTTAGTGCAAGAATTTGAAATAAAATTGTGAGCCTAAGAAAAATAGGATTTTTTGGGAATTTTTTTTATCAAAGATGGGGTCTTTAGGGTAAGTTTTGGGGCTTTCCCCCACTTTTTTTGGGTGCCAATTTTTTTCAACAATTGTAGGTGTGTTTAGTGCAAGAGTTTGAAATAAAATTGTGAGCCTAAGAAAAATAGGATTTTTTGGTAATTTTTTTTATCAAAGATGGGGTCTTTAGGGTAAGTTTTGGGGCTTTCCCCCACTTTTTTTAGGGTGCCAATTTTTTTCAACACTTGTAGGTGTGTTTAGTGCAAGAATTTGAAATAAAATTGTGAGCCTAAGAAAAATAGGATTTTTTGGGAATTTTTTTTATCAAAGATGGGGTCTTTAGGGTAAGTTTTGGGGCCTTTCCCCCACTTTTTTTGGGTGCCAATTTTTTTCAACACTTGTAGGTGTGTTTAGTGCAAGAATTTGAAATAAAATTGTGAGCCTAAGAAAAATAGGATTTTTTGGGAATTTTTTTTATCAAAGATGGGGTCTTTAGGGTAAGTTTTGGGCTTTCCCCCACTTTTTTTATGGTGCCAATTTTTTTCAACAATTGTAGGTGTGTTTAGTGCAAGAGTTTGAAATAAAATTGTGAGCCTAAGAAAAATAGGATTTTTTGGTAATTTTTTTTATCAAAGATGGGGTCTTTAGGGTAAGTTTTGGGACTTTCCCCCACTTTTTTTAGGGTGCCAATTTTTTTCAACACTTGTAGGTGTGTTTAGTGCAAGAATTTGAAATAAAATTGTGAGCCTAAGAAAAATAGGATTTTTTGGGAATTTTTTTTATCAAAGATGGGGTCTTTAGGGTAAGTTTTTGGGCTTTCCCCCACTTTTTTTATGGTGCCAATTTTTTTCAACAATTGTAGGTGTGTTTAGTGCAAGAGTTTGAAATAAAATTGTGAGCCTAAGAAAAATAGGATTTTTTGGTAATTTTTTTTATCAAAGATAGGGTCTTTAGGGTAAGTTTTGGGGACTTTCCCCCACTTTTTTTAGGGTGCCAATTTTTTTCAACACTTGTAGGTGTGTTTAGTGCAAGAATTTGAAATAAAATTGTGAGCCTAAGAAAAATAGGATTTTTTGGGAATTTTTTTTATCAAAGATGGGGTCTTTAGGGTAAGTTTTGGGGCTTTCCCCCACTTTTTTTAGGGTGCCAATTTTTTTCAACAATTGTAGGTGTGTTTAGTGCAAGAATTTGAAATAAAATTGTGAGCCTAAGAAAAATAGGATTTTTTGGGAATTTTTTTTATCAAAGATGGGGTCTTTAGGGTAAGTTTTGGGCCTTTCCCCCACTTTTTTTGGGTGCCAATTTTTTTCAACAATTGTAGGTGTGTTTAGTGCAAGAATTTGAAATAAAATTGTGAGCCTAAGAAAAATAGGATTTTTTGGGAATTTTTTTTATCAAAGATGGGGTCTTTAGGGTAAGTTTTGGGGCCTTTCCCCCACTTTTTTTGGGTGCCAATTTTTTTCAACAATTGTAGGTGTGTTTAGTGCAAGAATTTGAAATAAAATTGTGAGCCTAAGAAAAATAGGATTTTTTGGGAATTTTTTTTATCAAAGATGGGGTCTTTAGGGTAAGTTTTGGGCTTTCCCCCACTTTTTTTGGGTGCCAATTTTTTTCAACACTTGTAGGTGTGTTTAGTGCAAGAATTTGAAATAAAATTGTGAGCCTAAGAAAAATAGGATTTTTTGGGAATTTTTTTTATCAAAGATGGGGTCTTTAGGGTAAGTTTTGGGGCTTTCCACCACTTTTATTGGCGTGCCAATTTTCTTCAACAATTGTAGGTGTGTTTAGTGCAAGAGTTTGAAATAAAATTGTGAGCCTAAGAAAAATAGGATTTTTTGGTAATTTTTTTTATCAAAGATGGGGTCTTTAGGGTAAGTTTTGGGCCTTTCCCCCACTTTTTTTGGGTGCCAATTTTTTTCAACAATTGTAGGTGTGTTTAGTGCAAGAGTTTGAAATAAAATTGTGAGCCTAAGAAAAATAGGATTTTTTGGTAATTTTTTTTATCAAAGATAGGGTCTTTAGGGTAAGTTTTGGGGACTTTCCCCCACTTTTTTTAGGGTGCCAATTTTTTTCAACACTTGTAGGTGTGTTTAGTGCAAGAATTTGAAATAAAATTGTGAGCCTAAGAAAAATAGGATTTTTTGGGAATTTTTTTTATCAAAGATGGGGTCTTTAGGGTAAGTTTTGGGGCTTTCCCCCACTTTTTTTGGGTGCCAATTTTTTTCAACACTTGTAGGTGTGTTTAGTGCAAGAATTTGAAATAAAATTGTGAGCCTAAGAAAAATAGGATTTTTTGGGAATTTTTTTTATCAAAGATGGGGTCTTTAGGGTAAGTTTTGGGCTTTCCCCCACTTTTTTTATGGTGCCAATTTTTTTCAACAATTGTAGGTGTGTTTAGTGCAAGAGTTTGAAATAAAATTGTGAGCCTAAGAAAAATAGGATTTTTTGGTAATTTTTTTTATCAAAGATGGGGTCTTTAGGGTAAGTTTTGGGGCTTTCCCCCACTTTTTTTGGGGTGCCAATTTTTTTCAACACTTGTAGGTGTGTTTAGTGCAAGAATTTGAAATAAAATTGTGAGCCTAAGAAAAATAGGATTTTTTGGGAATTTTTTTTATCAAAGATGGGGTCTTTAGGGTAAGTTTTGGGGCTTTCCCCCACTTTTTTTGGTGCCAATTTTTTTCAACAATTGTAGGTGTGTTTAGTGCAAGAATTTGAAATAAAATTGTGAGCCTAAGAAAAATAGGATTTTTTGGTAATTTTTTTTATCAAAGATGGGGTCTTTAGGGTAAGTTTTGGGCCTTTCCCCCACTTTTTTTGGGTGCCAATTTTTTTCAACACTTGTAGGTGTGTTTAGTGCAAGAATTTGAAATAAAATTGTGAGCCTAAGAAAAATAGGATTTTTTGGGAATTTTTTTTATCAAAGATGGGGTCTTTAGGGTAAGTTTTGGGGCTTTCCCCCACTTTTTTTAGGGTGCCAATTTTTTTCAACAATTGTAGGTGTGTTTAGTGCAAGAATTTGAAATAAAATTGTGAGCCTAAGAAAAATAGGATTTTTTGGGAATTTTTTTTATCAAAGATGGGGTCTTTAGGGTAAGTTTTGGGGCTTTCCCCCACTTTTTTTGGGTGCCAATTTTTTTCAACAATTGTAGGTGTGTTTAGTGCAAGAATTTGAAATAAAATTGTGAGCCTAAGAAAAATAGGATTTTTTGGGAATTTTTTTTATCAAAGATGGGGTCTTTAGGGTAAGTTTTGGGGCTTTCCCCCACTTTTTTTGGGTGCCAATTTTTTTCAACAATTGTAGGTGTGTTTAGTGCAAGAGTTTGAAATAAAATTGTGAGCCTAAGAAAAATAGGATTTTTTGGTAATTTTTTTTATCAAAGATGGGGTCTTTAGGGTAAGTTTTGGGGACTTTCCCCCACTTTTTTTAGGGTGCCAATTTTTTTCAACACTTGTAGGTGTGTTTAGTGCAAGAATTTGAAATAAAATTGTGAGCCTAAGAAAAATAGGATTTTTTGGGAATTTTTTTTATCAAAGATGGGGTCTTTAGGGTAAGTTTTGGGGCCTTTCCCCCACTTTTTTTGGGTGCCAATTTTTTTCAACACTTGTAGGTGTGTTTAGTGCAAGAATTTGAAATAAAATTGTGAGCCTAAGAAAAATAGGATTTTTTGGGAATTTTTTTTATCAAAGATGGGGTCTTTAGGGTAAGTTTTGGGCTTTCCCCCACTTTTTTTAGGGTGCCAATTTTTTTCAACAATTGTAGGTGTGTTTAGTGCAAGAGTTTGAAATAAAATTGTGAGCCTAAGAAAAATAGGATTTTTTGGTAATTTTTTTTATCAAAGATGGGGTCTTTAGGGTAAGTTTTGGGACTTTCCCCCACTTTTTTTAGGGTGCCAATTTTTTTCAACACTTGTAGGTGTGTTTAGTGCAAGAATTTGAAATAAAATTGTGAGCCTAAGAAAAATAGGATTTTTTGGGAATTTTTTTTATCAAAGATGGGGTCTTTAGGGTAAGTTTTGGGGCTTTCCCCCACTTTTTTTATGGTGCCAATTTTTTTCAACAATTGTAGGTGTGTTTAGTGCAAGAGTTTGAAATAAAATTATGAGCCTAAGAAAAATAGGATTTTTTGGTAATTTTTTTTATCAAAGATGGGGTCTTTAGGGTAAGTTTTGGGGACTTTCCCCCACTTTTTTTAGGGTGCCAATTTTTTTCAACACTTGTAGGTGTGTTTAGTGCAAGAATTTGAAATAAAATTGTGAGCCTAAGAAAAATAGGATTTTTTGGGAATTTTTTTTATCAAAGATGGGGTCTTTAGGGTTAGTTTTGGGGCCTTTCCCCCACTTTTTTTGGCGTGCCAATTTTTTTCAACACTTGTAGGTGTGTTTACTGCAAAGAATTTGAAATAAAATGTGAGCCTAAGAAAAATAGGATTTTTTGGGAATTTTTTTTATCAAAGATGGGGTCTTTAGGGTAATTTTTGGGCTTTCCCCCACTTTTTTTATGGTGCCAATTTTTTTCAACAATTGTAGGTGTGTTTAGTGCAAGAGTTTGAAATAAAATTGTGAGCCTAAGAAAAATAGGATTTTTTGGTAATTTTTTTTATCAAAGATAGGGTCTTTAGGGTAAGTTTTGGGGACTTTCCCCCACTTTTTTTAGGGTGCCAATTTTTTTCAACACTTGTAGGTGTGTTTAGTGCAAGAATTTGAAATAAAATTATGAGCCTAAGAAAAATAGGATTTTTTGGGAATTTTTTTTATCAAAGATGGGGTCTTTAGGGTAATTTTTGGGCTTTCCCCCACTTTTTTTATGGTGCCAATTTTTTTCAACAATTGTAGGTGTGTTTAGTGCAAGAGTTTGAAATAAAATTGTGAGCCTAAGAAAAATAGGATTTTTTGGTAATTTTTTTTATCAAAGATGGGGTCTTTAGGGTAAGTTTTGGGGCTTTCCCCCACTTTTTTTAGGGTGCCAATTTTTTTCAACAATTGTAGGTGTGTTTAGTGCAAGAGTTTGAAATAAAATTGTGAGCCTAAGAAAAATAGGATTTTTTGGTAATTTTTTTTATCAAAGATGGGGTCTTTAGGGTAAGTTTTGGGCCTTTCCCCCACTTTTTTTGGGGTGCCAATTTTCTTCAACAATTGTAGGTGTGTTTAGTGCAAGAATTTGAAATAAAATTGTGAGCCTAAGAAAAATAGGATTTTTTGGGAATTTTTTTTATCAAAGATGGGGTCTTTAGGGTTAGTTTTGGGGCCTTTCCCCCACTTTTTTTGGGCGTGCCAATTTTTTTCAACACTTGTAGGTGTGTTTAGTGCAAGAATTTGAAATAAAATTGTGAGCCTAAGAAAAATAGGATTTTTTGGGAATTTTTTTTATCAAAGATGGGGTCTTTAGGGTAAGTTTTGGGCTTTCCCCCACTTTTTTTATGGTGCCAATTTTTTTCAACAATTGTAGGTGTGTTTAGTGCAAGAGTTTGAAATAAAATTGTGAGCCTAAGAAAAATAGGATTTTTTGGTAATTTTTTTTATCAAAGATGGGGTCTTTAGGGTAAGTTTTGGGGCTTTCCCCCACTTTTTTTGGGTGCCAATTTTTTTCAACACTTGTAGGTGTGTTTAGTGCAAGAATTTGAAATAAAATTGTGAGCCTAAGAAAAATAGGATTTTTTGGGAATTTTTTTTATCAAAGATGGGGTCTTTAGGGTAAGTTTTGGGGCTTTCCACCACTTTTATTGGCGTGCCAATTTTCTTCAACAATTGTAGGTGTGTTTAGTGCAAGAGTTTGAAATAAAATTGTGAGCCTAAGAAAAATAGGATATTTTGGTAATTTTTTTTATCAAAGATAGGGTCTTTAGGGTAAGTTTTGGGGCCTTTCCCCCACTTTTTTTTGGGTGCCAATTTTTTTCAACAATTGTAGGTGTGTTTAGTGCAAGAGTTTGAAATAAAATTGTGAGCCTAAGAAAAATAGGATTTTTTGGGAATTTTTTTTATCAAAGATGGGGTCTTTAGGGTAAGTTTTGGGCTTTCCCCCACTTTTTTTATGGTGCCAATTTTTTTCAACAATTGTAGGTGTGTTTAGTGCAAGAGTTTGAAATAAAATTGTGAGCCTAAGAAAAATAGGATTTTTTGGTAATTTTTTTTATCAAAGATAGGGTCTTTAGGGTAAGTTTTGGGCCTTTCCCCCACTTTTTTTGGGTGCCAATTTTTTTCAACAATTGTAGGTGTGTTTAGTGCAAGAATTTGAAATAAAATTGTGATCCTAAGAAAAATAGGATTTTTTGGGAATTTTTTTTATCAAAGATGGGGTCTTTAGGGTAAGTTTTGGGGCCTTTCCCAATTTTTTTCAACACTTGTAGGTGTGTTTAGTGCAAGAATTTGAAATAAAATTGTGAGCCTAAGAAAAATAGGATTTTTTGGTAATTTTTTTTATCAAAGATGGGGTCTTTAGGGTAAGTTTTGGGCCTTTCCCCCACTTTTTTTGGGTGCCAATTTTTTTCAACACTTGTAGGTGTGTTTAGTGCAAGAATTTGAAATAAAATTATAAGCCTAAGAAAAATAGGATTTTTTGGGAATTTTTTTTATCAAAGATGGGGTCTTTAGGGTAAGTTTTGGGGCTTTCCCCCACTTTTTTTGGGGTGCCAATTTTTTTCAACAATTGTAGGTGTGTTTACTGCAAGAGTTTGAAATAAAATTGTGAGCCTAAGAAAAATAGGATTTTTTGGTAATTTTTTTTATCAAAGATAGGGTCTTTAGGGTAAGTTTTGGGGCCTTTCCCCCACTTTTTTTGAGGTGCCAATTTTTTTCAACAATTGTAGGTGTGTTTAGTGCAAGAGTTTGAAATAAAATTGTGAGCCTAAGAAAAATAGGATTTTTTGGTAATTTTTTTTATCAAAGATATTGTCTTTAGGGTAAGTTTTGGGGACTTTCCCCCACTTTTTTTAGGGTGCCAATTTTTTTCAACACTTGTAGGTGTGTTTAGTGCAAAGAATTTGAAATAAAATTGTGAGCCTAAGAAAAATAGGATTTTTTGGGAATTTTTTTTTATCAAAGATGGGGTCTTTAGGGTAAGTTTTGGGGACTTTCCCCCACTTTTTTTAGGGTGCCAATTTTTTTCAACACTTGTAGGTGTGTTTAGTGCAAGAGTTTGAAATAAAATTGTGAGCCTAAGAAAAATAGGATTTTTTGGGAATTTTTTTTATCAAAGATGGGGTCTTTAGGTTAATTTTTGGGCTTTCCCCCACTTTTTTTATGGTGCCAATTTTTTTCAACAATTGTAGGTGTGTTTAGTGCAAGAGTTTGAAATAAAATTATGAGCCTAAGAAAAATAGGATTTTTTGGTAATTTTTTTTATCAAAGATATGGTCTTTAGGGTAAGTTTTGGGGACTTTCCCCCACTTTTTTTAGGGTGCCAATTTTTTTCAACACTTGTAGGTGTGTTTAGTGCAAGAATTTGAAATAAAATTATGAGCCTAAGAAAAATAGGATTTTTTGGGAATTTTTTTTATCAAAGATGGGGTCTTTAGGGTAATTTTTGGGCTTTCCCCCACTTTTTTATGGTGCCAATTTTTTTCAACAATTGTAGGTGTGTTTAGTGCAAGAGTTTGAAATAAAATTATGAGCCTAAGAAAAATAGGATTTTTTGGTAATTTTTTTTATCAAAGATGTGGTCTTTAGGGTAAGTTTTGGGGACTTTCCCCCACTTTTTTTAGGGTGCCAATTTTTTTCAACAATTGTAGGTGAGTTTAGTGCAAGAGTTTGAAATAAAATTATGAGCCTAAGAAAAATAGGATTTTTTGGGAATTTTTTTTATCAAAGATGGGGTCTTTAGGGTAAGTTTTGGGGCTTTCCACCACTTTTATTGGGGTGCCAATTTTTTTCAACAATTGTAGGTGTGTTTAGTGCAAGAATTTGAAATAAAATTGTGAGCCTAAGAAAAATAGGATTTTTTGGGAATTTTTTTTATCAAAGATGGGGTCTTTAGGGTAAGTTTTGGGGCCTTTCCCCACTTTTTTTGGTGCCAATTTTTTTCAACACTTGTAGGTGTGTTTAGTGCAAGAATTTGAAATAAAATTGTGAGCCTAAGAAAAATAGGATTTTTTGGTAATTTTTTTTATCAAAGATGGGGTCTTTAGGGTAAGTTTTGGGCCTTTCCCCCACTTTTTTTGGGGTGCCAATTTTTTTCAACACTTGTAGGTGTGTTTAGTGCAAGAATTTGAAATAAAATTGTGAGCCTAAGAAAAATAGGATTTTTTGGGAATTTTTTTTATCAAAGATGGGGTCTTTAGGGTAAGTTTTGGGGCTTTCCCCCACTTTTTTTGGGGTGCCAATTTTTTTCAACAATTGTAGGTGTGTTTAGTGCAAGAGTTTGAAATAAAATTGTGAGCCTAAGAAAAATAGGATTTTTTGGTAATTTTTTTTATCAAAGATGGGGTCTTTAGGGTAAGTTTTGGGGCCTTTCCCCCACTTTTTTTGAGGTGCCAATTTTTTTCAACAATTGTAGGTGTGTTTAGTGCAAGAGTTTGAAATAAAATTGTGAGCCTAAGAAAAATAGGATTTTTTGGTAATTTTTTTTATCAAAGATAGGGTCTTTAGGGTAAGTTTTGGGGACTTTCCCCCACTTTTTTTAGGGTGCCAATTTTTTTCAACACTTGTAGGTGTGTTTAGTGCAAGAATTTGAAATAAAATTGTGAGCCTAAGAAAAATAGGATTTTTTGGGAATTTTTTTTATCAAAGATGGGGTCTTTAGGGTAAGTTTTGGGGACTTTCCCCCACTTTTTTTAGGGTGCCAATTTTTTTCAACACTTGTAGGTGTGTTTAGTGCAAGAGTTTGAAATAAAATTGTGAGCCTAAGAAAAATAGGATTTTTTGGGAATTTTTTTTATCAAAGATGGGGTCTTTAGGGTAATTTTTGGGCTTTCCCCCACTTTTTTTATGGTGCCAATTTTTTTCAACAATTGTAGGTGTGTTTAGTGCAAGAGTTTGAAATAAAATTATGAGCCTAAGAAAAATAGGATTTTTTGGTAATTTTTTTTATCAAAGATGGGGTCTTTAGGGTAAGTTTTGGGGACTTTCCCCCACTTTTTTTAGGGTGCCAATTTTTTTCAACACTTGTAGGTGTGTTTAGTGCAAGAATTTGAAATAAAATTATGAGCCTAAGAAAAATAGGATTTTTTGGGAATTTTTTTTATCAAAGATGGGGTCTTTAGGGTAATTTTTGGGCTTTCCCCCACTTTTTTTATGGTGCCAATTTTTTTCAACAATTGTAGGTGTGTTTAGTGCAAGAGTTTGAAATAAAATTATGAGCCTAAGAAAAATAGGATTTTTTGGTAATTTTTTTTATCAAAGATGTGGTCTTTAGGGTAAGTTTTGGGGACTTTCCCCCACTTTTTTTAGGGTGCCAATTTTTTTCAACAATTGTAGGTGAGTTTAGTGCAAGAGTTTGAAATAAAATTATGAGCCTAGGAAAAATAGGATTTTTTGGTAATTTTTTTTATCAAAGATATGGTCTTTAGGGTAAGTTTTGTGGCCTTTCCCCCACTTTTATTGGGGTGCCAATTTTTTGCAACAATTTTAGGTGTGTTTAGTGCAAGAATTTGAAATAAAATTGTGATCCTAAGAAAAATAGGATTTTTTGGGAATTTTTTTTATCAAAGATGGGGTCTTTAGGGTAAGTTTTGGGGCCTTTCCCAATTTTTTTCAACACTTGTAGGTGTGTTTAGTGCAAGAATTTGAAAAAAAATATGAGCCTAAGAAAAATAGGATTTTTTGGGAATTTTTTTTATCAAAGATGGGGTCTTTAGGGTAATTTTTGGGCTTTCCCCCACTTTTTTTATGGTGCCAATTTTTTTCAACAATTGTAGGTGTGTTTAGTGCAAGAGTTTGAAATAAAATTATGAGCCTAAGAAAAATAGGATTTTTTGGTAATTTTTTTTATCAAAGATGGGGTCTTTAGGGTAAGCTTTTGGGCCTTTCCCCCACTTTTTTTGGGGTGCCAATTTTTTTCAACACTTGTAGGTGTGTTTAGTGCAAGAATTTGAAATAAAATTATAAGCCTAAGAAAAATAGGATTTTTTGGGAATTTTTTTTATCAAAGATGGGGTCTTTAGGGTAAGTTTTGGGGCTTTCCCCCACTTTTTTTGGGGTGCCAATTTTTTTCAACAATTGTAGGTGTGTTTAGTGCAAGAGTTTGAAATAAAATTGTGAGCCTAAGAAAAATAGGATTTTTTGGTAATTTTTTTTATCAAAGATAGGGTCTTTAGGGTAAGTTTTGGGGCCTTTCCCCCACTTTTTTTGGAGTGCCAATTTTTTTCAACAATTGTAGGTGTGTTTAGTGCAAGAGTTTGAAATAAAATTGTGAGCCTAAGAAAAATAGGATTTTTTGGTAATTTTTTTTATCAAAGATGGGGTCTTTAGGGTAATTTTTGGGCTTTCCCCCACTTTTTTTATGGTGCTAATTTTTTTCAACAATTGTAGGTGAGTTTAGTGCAAGAGTTTGAAATAAAATTATGAGCCTAAGAAAAATAGGATTTTTTGGTAATTTTTTTTATCAAAGATATGGTCTTTAGGGTAAGTTTTGTGGCCTTTCCCCCACTTTTATTGGGGTGCCAATTTTTTGCAACAATTTTAGGTGTGTTTAGTGCAAGAATTTGAAATAAAATTGTGAGCCTAAGAAAAATAGGATTTTTTGGGAATTTTTTTTATCAAAGATGGGGTCTTTAGGGTAAGTTTTGGGGCCTTTCCCAATTTTTTTCAACACTTGTAGGTGTGTTTATTGCAAGAATTTGAAATAAAATTGTGAGCCTAAGAAAAATAGGATTTTTTAGTAATTTTTTTTATCAAAGATGGGGTCTTTAGGGTAAGCTTTTGGGCCTTTCCCCCACTTTTTTTGGGGTGCCAATTTTTTTCAACACTTGTAGGTGTGTTTAGTGCAAGAATTTGAAATAAAATTATAAGCCTAAGAAAAATAGGATTTTTTGGGAATTTTTTTTATCAAAGATGGGGTCTTTAGGGTAAGTTTTGGGGCTTTCCCCCACTTTTTTTGGGGTGCCAATTTTTTTCAACAATTGTAGGTGTGTTTAGTGCAAGAGTTTGAAATAAAATTGTGAGCCTAAGAAAAATAGGATTTTTTGGTAATTTTTTTTATCAAAGATAGGGTCTTTAGGGTAAGTTTTGGGGCCTTTCCCCCACTTTTTTTGAGGTGCCAATTTTTTTCAACAATTGTAGGTGTGTTTAGTGCAAGAGTTTGAAATAAAATTGTGAGCCTAAGAAAAATAGGATTTTTTGGTAATTTTTTTTATCAAAGATATGGTCTTTAGGGTAAGTTTTGGGGACTTTCCCCCACTTTTTTTAGGGTGCCAATTTTTTTCAACACTTGTAGGTGTGTTTAGTGCAAGAATTTGAAATAAAATTGTGAGCCTAAGAAAAATAGGATTTTTTGGGAATTTTTTTTTATTAAAGATGGGGTCTTTAGGGTAAGTTTTGGGGCCTTTCCCCCACTTTTTTTGGCGTGCCAATTTTTTTCAACACTTGTAGGTGTGTTTACTGCAAAGAATTTGAAATAAAATGTGAGCCTAAGAAAAATAGGATTTTTTGGGAATTTTTTTTATCAAAGATGGGGTCTTTAGGTTAATTTTTGGGCTTTCCCCCACTTTTTTTATGGTGCCAATTTTTTTCAACAATTGTAGGTGTGTTTAGTGCAAGAGTTTGAAATAAAATTATGAGCCTAAGAAAAATAGGATTTTTTGGTAATTTTTTTTATCAAAGATATGGTCTTTAGGGTAAGTTTTGGGGACTTTCCCCCACTTTTTTTAGGGTGCCAATTTTTTTCAACACTTGTAGGTGTGTTTAGTGCAAGAATTTGAAAAAAAATATGAGCCTAAGAAAAATAGGATTTTTTGGGAATTTTTTTTATCAAAGATGGGGTCTTTAGGGTAATTTTTGGGCTTTCCCCCACTTTTTTATGGTGCCAATTTTTTTCAACAATTGTAGGTGTGTTTAGTGCAAGAGTTTGAAATAAAATTATGAGCCTAAGAAAAATAGGATTTTTTGGTAATTTTTTTTATCAAAGATGTGGTCTTTAGGGTAAGTTTTGGGGACTTTCCCCCACTTTTTTTAGGGTGCCAATTTTTTTCAACACTTGTAGGTGTGTTTAGTGCAAGAATTTGAAAAAAAATGTGAGCCTAAGAAAAATAGGATTTTTTGGGAATTTTTTTTATCAAAGATGGGGTCTTTAGGGTAATTTTTGGGCTTTCCCCCACTTTTTTTATGGTGCCAATTTTTTTCAACAATTGTAGGTGAGTTTAGTGCAAGAGTTTGAAATAAAATTATGAGCCTAGGAAAAATAGGATTTTTTGGTAATTTTTTTTATCAAAGATATGGTCTTTAGGGTAAGTTTTGTGGCCTTTCCCCCACTTTTATTGGGGTGCCAATTTTTTGCAACAATTTTAGGTGTGTTTAGTGCAAGAATTTGAAATAAAATTGTGAGCCTAAGAAAAATAGGATTTTTTGGGAATTTTTTTTATCAAAGATGGGGTCTTTAGGGTAAGTTTTGGGGCCTTTCCCAATTTTTTTCAACACTTGTAGGTGTGTTTATTGCAAGAATTTGAAATAAAATTGTGAGCCTAAGAAAAATAGGATTTTTTAGTAATTTTTTTTATCAAAGATGGGGTCTTTAGAGTAAGTTTTGGGGCCTTTCCCCCACTTTTATTGGGGTGCCAATTTTTTTCAACAATTGTAGGTGTGTTTAGTGCAAGAATTTGAAATAAAATTATGAGCCTAAGAAAAATAGGATTTTTTGGTAATTTTTTTTATCAAAGATATGGTCTTTAGGGTAAGTTTTGGGGACTTTCCCCCACTTTTTTTAGGGTGCCAATTTTTTTCAACACTTGTAGGTGTGTTTAGTGCAAGAATTTGAAAAAAAATGTGAGCCTAAGAAAAATAGGATTTTTTGGGAATTTTTTTTATCAAAGATGGGGTCTTTAGGGTAATTTTTGGGCTTTCCCCCACTTTTTTTATGGTGCCAATTTTTTTCAACAATTGTAGGTGTGTTTAGTGCAAGAGTTTGAAATAAAATTATGAGCCTAGGAAAAATAGGATTTTTTGGTAATTTTTTTTATCAAAGATATGGTCTTTAGGGTAAGTTTTGGGGACTTTCCCCCACTTTTTTTAGGGTGCCAATTTTTTTCAACACTTGTAGGTGTGTTTAGTGCAAGAATTTGAAATAAAATTGTGAGCCTAAGAAAAATAGGATTTTTTGGGATTTTTTTTTATCAAAGATGGGGTCTTTAGGGTAAGTTTTGGGGCATTTCCCCCACTTTTTTTGGGGTGCCAATTTTTTTCAACAATTGTAGGTGTGTTTAGTGCAAGAGTTTGAAATAAAATTGTGAGCCTAAGAAAAATAGGATTTTTTGGTAATTTTTTTTATCAAAGATGGGGTCTTTAGGGTAAGTTTTGGGGCTTTCCCCCACTTTTTTTGGGGTGCCAATTTTTTTCAACAATTGTAGGTGTGTTTAGTGCAAGAATTTGAAATAAAATTGTGAGCCTAAGAAAAATAGGATTTTTTGGGAATTTTTTTTATCAAAGATAGGGTCTTTAGGGTAAGTTTTGGGGCATTTCCCCCACTTTTTTTGGGGTGCCAATTTTTTTCAACAATTGTAGGTGTGTTTAGTGCAAGAGTTTGAAATAAAATTGTGAGCCTAAGAAAAATAGGATTTTTTGGTAATTTTTTTTATCAAAGATATTGTCTTTAGGGTAAGTTTTGGGGACTTTCCCCCACTTTTTTTAGGGTGCCAATTTTTTTCAACACTTGTAGGTGTGTTTACTGCAAAGAATTTGAAATAAAATTGTGAGCCTAAGAAAAATCGGATTTTTTGGGAATTTTTTTTTATCAAAGATGGGGTCTTTAGGGTAAGTTTTGGGGACTTTCCCCCACTTTTTTTAGGGTGCCAATTTTTTTCAACACTTGTAGGTGTGTTTAGTGCAAGAATTTGAAATAAAATTGTGAGCCTAAGAAAAATAGGATTTTTTGGGAATTTTTTTTATCAAAGATGGGGTCTTTAGAGTAAGTTTTGGGGCCTTTCCCCCATTTTTATTGGGGTACCAATTTTTTTCAACAATTGTAGGTGTGTTTAGTGCAAGAATTTGAAATAAAATTGTGAGCCTAAGAAAAATAGGATTTTTTGGGAATTTTTTTTATCAAAGATGGGGTCTTTAGAGTAAGTTTTGGGAACTTTCCCCCACTTTTTTTAGGGTGCCAATTTTTTTCAACACTTGTAGGTGTGTTTAGTGCAAGAATTTGAAATAAAATTGTGAGCCTAAGAAAAATAGGATTTTTTGGGAATTTTTTTTATCAAAGATGGGGTCTTTAGGGTAAGTTTTGGGGCCTTTCCCACACTTTTTTTGGGGTGCCAATTTTTTTCAACAATTGTAGGTGTGTTTAGTGCAAGAGTTTGAAATAAAATTGTGAGCCTAAGAAAAATAGGATTTTTTGGTAATTTTTTTTATCAAAGATGGGGTCTTTAGGGTAAGTTTTGGGGCCTTTCCCCCACTTTTTTTGGGGTGCCAATTTTTTTCAACACTTGTAGGTGTGTTTAGTGCAAGAATTTGAAATAAAATTGTGAGCCTAAGAAAAATAGGATTTTTTGGTAATTTTTTTTATCAAAGATGGGGTCTTTAGGGTAAGTTTTGGGGCCTTTCCCCCACTTTTTTTGGGGTGCCAATTTTTTTCAACAATTGTAGGTGTGTTTAGTGCAAGAGTTTGAAATAAAATTGTGAGCCTAAGAAAAATAGGATTTTTTGGTAATTTTTTTTATCAAAGATGGGGTCTTTAGGGTAAGTTTTGGGGCCTTTCCCCCACTTTTTTTGGGGTGCCAATTTTTTTCAACACTTGTAGGTGTGTTTAGTGCAAGAATTTGAAATAAAATTGTGAGCCTAAGAAAAATAGGATTTTTTGGGAATTTTTTTTATCAAAGATGGGGTCTTTAGGGTAAGTTTTGGGGCCTTTCCCCCACTTTTTTTGGCGTGCCAATTTTTTTGAACACTTGTAGGTGTGTTTACTGCAAAGAATTTGAAATAAAATTTTGAGCCTAAGAAAAATAGGATTTTTTGGTAATTTTTTTTATCAAAGATGGGGTCTTTAGAGTAAGTTTTGGGGACTTTCCCCCACTTTTTTTAGGGTGCCAATTTTTTTCAACACTTGTAGGTGTGTTTAGTGCAAGAATTTGAAATAAAATTGTGAGCCTAAGAAAAATAGGATTTTTTGGGAATTTTTTTTATCAAAGATAGGGGTCTTTAGGGTAAGTTTTGGGGCCTTTCCCCCATTTTTTTTGGCGTGACAATTTTTTTCAACACTTGTAGGTGTGTTTACTGCAAAGAATTTGAAATAAAATTGTGAGCCTAAGAAAAATAGGATTTTTTGGGAATTTTTTTTATCAAAGATGGGGTCTTTAGGGTAAGTTTTGGGGCCTTTCCCCCACTTTTATTGGGGTGCCATTTTTTTTCAACAATTTTAGGTGTGTTTAGTGCAAGAATTTGAAATAAAATTGTGAGCCTAAGAAAAATAGGATTTGTCAGGAATTTTTTTTATCAAAGTTGGGGTCTTTAGGGTAAGTTTTGGGGACTTTCCCCTACTTTTTTTAGGGTGCCAATTTTTTTCAACACTTGTAGGTGTGTTTAGTGCAAGAATTTGAAATAAAATTGTGAGCCTAAGAAAAATAGGATTTTTTGGGAATTTTTTTTATCAAAGATGGGGTCTTTAGGGTAAGTTTTGGGGCCTTTCCCCCACTTTTTTTGGCGTGCCAATTTTTTTGAACACTTGTAGGTGTGTTTACTGCAAAGAATTTGAAATAAAATTTTGAGCCTAAGAAAAATAGGATTTTTTGGGAATTTTTTTTTATCAAAGATGGGGTCTTTAGGGTAAGTTTTTGGGCCTTTCCCCCCTTTTTTTAAGGTGCCAATTTTTTTCAACAATTGTAGGTGTGTTTAGTGCAAGAGTTTGAAATAAAATTGTGAGCCTAAGAAAAATAGGATTTTTTGGTAATTTTTTTTATCAAAGATAGGATCTTTAGGGTAATTTTTGGGGACTTTCCCCCACTTTTTTTAGGGTGCCAATTTTTTTTAACACTTGTAGGTGTGTTTAGTGCAAGAATTTGAAAAAAAATGTGAGCCTAAGAAAAATAGGATTGTTTGGGAATTTTTTTTATCAAAGATGGGGTCTTGAGCGTAAGTTTTGGGGCTTTCCCCCACTTTTTTTGGGGTGCCAATTTTTTTCAACAATTGTAGGTGTGTTTAGTGCAAGAGTTTGAAATAAAATTGTGAGCCTAAGAAAAATAGGATTTTTTGGTAATTTTTTTTATCAATGATATGGTCTTTAGGGTAAGTTTTGGGGACTTTCCCCCACTTTTTTTAGGGTGCCAATTTTTTTCAACACTTGTAGGTGTGTTTAGTGCAAGAATTTGAAATAAAATTGTGAGCATAAGAAAAATTGAATTTTTTTTCAAAGTGTCATTATAGGAGGTTATACTAGGGGTGGTTTTTAAATGAAATTGGGGTTGAACTGAATTTTTTTTGTTGAGTATAATCTTTTTTTGAAGTTTTTTGTACGTTTTTGTTGTTTTTATGGAGTAACTTGGATTTTAAATTTTCGATGATCATAATCGATGTGAACTTCACCGACCTGAACATGGAGGTTTTTCTGCCCAATTAATATTCAATCAAATTGACTTTCTGGCAAATTAATATTCTGCTGATTAAAATTCAATCAAATGCAACTTCTGAGACATTTGTTTTAGAGGTTATTTATGCGTCCCGCTTCATGTGTAGTCTCGTTATTTAGGTATAACAGAAACTGGAAAAAATACTAGAACGCGTCACGCAACCTTTGGTTTTTGTAGTACTAATTTCAGCCAAAAAATTTGAAAAAAAAATTATGACGCTGAAGTTACCAACGTTGATTTGACAAAGCAAAGAATGAATTTTTCGTTTTCAGATTAGTTTAAAGGCCAAGAACCAAGTTTTTTAAATTGAAACTTCTTTATTTTGGTCCCAAATACGTCACACGTTCTAGTACTTTATTGAACACCACTTATTTATATTCAAGGAAGATGTACTGAAATGTTTTAAAACATTTTTTCTAAGTTTTTGGCTAAATTTAGTACTACAAAAATCAGAGGCGGCGTGAAGCGTTCTAGTATTTTTTTCAGTTACTGTTATTCCTAAAAAACGAGACTACACATGGAGTACCATTTATTTTTAATTAAGGAAGATATACAGAATTATTTAAAAATATTTTTCATCCACCATTTTGAAAAAAATTAAATTTTATTAATCTGATGCCATATTTGAATTTAGCCACCCAAAAAAACCCCGGGTTTCGAGTTTCAGGAAAATCGATAAAATTTTTAATAATTTTTGGTTGCTATTTTTGATAAGATATATAAGTTCATTTTTTCTGCGCATCATTTTCTTGTTGGTCTAAGTAATAGAGCTCTCTAGGGTGATAAAGATACAAAGCAATTGCAATCTTATATCTCTACTTATATGGGCAAATCCACAGAACCGGCCGATTTTTACTTATCAAGATGAAAATTTTCCAAATAGCAAGCACACCTTTTATTTATGGTTTACTTTCTTTAAAATATATTCAAGAACAATTATCTTCTTGCGTGATTCATTTTATTTTAATGCCGTTTGAGTTAAAAGCCAAAAACGAAAATATTATTTTTCTTCTGGAAATTATAATTAAAAATGGCATTTCTTTGTATTTTTTATATATTATTTGAAATATGTGCAAAACATTTTGAATAATAAAATATGATAAAATACAAATAATTAATTTTTTAATTATCAAAAATAAATTATTTATATTTTATCATATTTTATTATATATTTTATTTATTAGCATTTAATTTTTTATATCTGTAAATTAAATTGTTTACTTACTAATTTTGATATTAACTATTTTAACCAACAAACTGACATTATTGACATCGATTTTGATATAACTTTGAAAATAAAACAAATGAAAGGATAATTCATTTTTCACGATTAACTAGTTAAATTTCGATAAATTTTTTTTTATTTTTAATTTTTAGACGTTATAAATTGAAAATATAATTTGGCGTTTGCATACAAGAATTATAATAATGTCTTTATATAATCACACATGTTTTCAACTCATCATATTTTATCCTGTAGTTGTGCTACTGAAAAAAGGCTATGTTGAAAATGGTTCACGCTTAAACATAGAGTGATAATTATTGGAATATTTTCTTTAATTCTGATTGCACTCTATTCTATGATACATACATTTGTTCGTCTGTTCACAAGCAATAAGCTCCAATTTGAAAAATTCAAATCGAATAATCGCCGCAAAAGATATTTACAAAAATGTATAGACATTTCATTATTATAAAATAATGAGTAACGCTACTTTCAACGACTATCATTTCTTTTTATTTAAGAACACATATTTTTTATTACTTTCAAAACATTCTTCAATAAGTAAACTATAATTCACCACAGTTTGGAATTGTTCGGATCTATGCCGAACAAGTTATACCTATAAGAATTAAAATTTATACCTGGAGTAACACCGTATATTTTATTTTTTAAGTTACTTAATTCGATTTTATTTTTTATAAAAGACTAGAAGGTTCACATTTATTCAATTTTCTTATTTCAATAGGTTCTCAGAGATATTACAAAATGGTTGAAGTATGAAAATAATTAATATAATACTTCTAAAATAGAAAAATATGTGAGTAACATGAAATCGGCCGGTTCTGTGGATTTTGCCCATATAAGTATAAGTATAAGTAATTAGATCATTTTGGAAACTAACTTAATTAAAAGAATGTAATTATTAACTTCTTTTCAATCCCTTGCTTCTGGCTGGGTAAGGTTCACTAAATATAAAGATACTTTTTATTGATACAACTATTGTTTTAAACGATTTGTTAATTAATTATTTTGCTTCTACAGACGACAACGTGAAAAGCTCGACAACCAAACCGATTCTACGAGAATGGTGGACATTACCAACGAAGGACAAATAAATCAAAATGAAATTGAGGAATCAGTTATAGACATCACATTCAACAACAACAATCAAAATGAGGATAACCAGGTAAGTGGTTCTAATGAAATATTGTTGCAGGAAGAAGACGACCAATATAAGGAACAAGTTACTGAGAGAATAGAAGAAGTTGAAGAGATAATAGAGGAAGTGGAAATATTGATAGAAGAGGAAAAAGCAAAAAATGACACTGCATACCACGTCAATTTTGAAAATAATGTCAACGGGGACAATATTATTAAGAAAATAGAGTTGCAAGCAAATATCAATAAAGAAAAAAAAGAAAGTAAAAGAGGGGAAAAGGTCGATGAAGAAATGGACCAAGTTGAAGAGGTAGTGGAAGAAATAGAAATGTTAATGGAAGAAATATATAACGAAGAAGAAGTAACAGTGACAGATGAAATAGAAGAAATAATAATAGAAGAGATAATGCCTAAAACAACAGGAACAGAAGAAGAAACTAGTAACGAAGAGAAGATAAATTATATGGAAGGTGTAAAGAAAAATTTTAATAAAACAAACATGGAAAATAATGCAATAAACACAGAAGATTGGCAATATGACATTGCATCAATGGGAAGCGACATGTCAGCTGAAAACGAAGAAGAAAATTTAGGAGAAGAAATTGAAGAAATTATAAATGATGTTCCTAAAAAATTTAAGAACGTAAGAATCTTGGACGAATTTATAACACAGGAGAGACAAATCTCAATGATGAGCCATGTTATAAATGATACTTTGCAAAAAGTAGTAGCAGAAAATAACCACAAAAAGGGTTGCTTAAATAAAATGTGGAAAATAGTATCCCGTTATAGAAAAGGATTAAAAACTAAATTTAATCTGCAGTGTGATGTATGTGGAGCCATTGTTCCAATTTGGTCAGAACCAAAGAGTGAAGATGTGTTAGATATTAATTTAGCCTCTGCCCTTGGCACTATTACTGCTGGAATTGGATATTCCACATTGGAAGAAACACTTTCAGCTATAAATGTGCACTACATGAGTCCTGCATTGTATATAAAAAGTCGACTGGAGATAGGGTTACAAGTTATAGAGGTTAATAATTTAATGAAAGGTTCTGCTTTAAAAGAAGCAGAAATTGCAAGAGCAAAAGGACATGTCATCGACGACATACCTTATATTGCAGTAGCAGTAGATTGTGCGTGGTCAAAAAGAAGTTATCGATCAGGATCCTATGATTCCTTAGGAGGAGTTGTTTTAATAATAGGATATGAAACAAATAAAATATTAGATTGCATTGTAAAAATTGTCCCGTGTGCAGTATGCCAAAGAGCAATGAAGGAAGAAAGAGAACCTAAAGAACATAAATGCTTTTCCAATTATGATGAAAATAAGAGCGCTTCAGGGATGGAGAGTGAAGCTGTTTTGGAAGGTTTTTCGACAAGCGTTGAAAAAAATGGATTAATTTATAAATATAGAATTGCTGACGGTGATAGCAGTACAGATGCAATACTCGCAAACCACGACCCTTACGAAAAATACAACGTTGTAATAAAAAAATTAGAGTGCAACAACCATAAATATAGGAATTTATGCAATCTTATCGACGACATTTCATCAGAAAAAGCTGCAAATGAGGAAACAAACCTTGGTAATAAACAAGCACGACAACTTCTAGGACAGAAAAAGCTCAAACTGCGAATAGAAATAATTTTAGCTAGTGAAAGACGCCGAGAAGATGAATCATTACCGATAAATAGAAAAATCGATTTACTGTACGAAGATATATTGAATGTTCCAAGTCATGTTTTTGGTGAACATAAGAATTGCTTAAAACTAAATTGGCCCTGTAAGGGAAGAAACTTATTAGATGAGGAAAATTTAATGCCCATATTACGCAACACTAATGCTTATGCAAAACTCATGGAAGGATTGCGTATTTTAGGACGTTATGCAGAGAGTTTATTGTATAAGATCACAACAAACGTAGTTGAGTCTGCAAATAATGTAATTTGCAAAGTTATTTCCGGCAAACGAATCTTATATAATATGAGAGATAGTTATTTTGTACGATGTCATGCAGCTGCGGCGCAATTCACAACAAAGAAAGTTTTAACAGCTGTGCATGAAGGAATTGGCAAGCAAATTCCTCAAATCGCAGAGACAATGGAGAATCGTCGGAAACTAAAGATTGAGACTAATAAAAAATATGCCCAAGAAAAAAGAAGAACTAAAAGATACTTCAAGAAAAATATGGATCCACATTACGGGAAGAATGCTGAGCAACTTGATTTAAAAGGCATATTATATAATAAGGAATGCAATTCTTTAATGGATGAATTGGAGGTGAACCAACAAAATAGGGATGCAATTAGAAAACGAACAATAATGCAATCGCAATCACTTGAGTGGAAAAGATTACGTCAAAAAATGCTAACAGCTTCAAACTTTGGTGATGTTAGTAAAAGATTAAAAACTACATTGTCTGCGGGATTAGTAAAAAGAATATTATACAACAAAGTGATAACGGAGGCAATGCAGTATGGATTAGATATGGAACATAGAGCCAGGAAACAGTTGGCAGAAAAACTCGGTATCAAAATCGAAAATTGTGGATTCTTCATTGATCCAGAAATTAAATTTTTAGGAGGTTCTCCAGACGGTTTAATTGAAGAGGAGTTATATGATTTAGATATTTCTCTTGGTTCAATTATGAACAGAAAATGTAAAAACTATCTATTTGAAACAGTTGCAGGTAGCATCGTTGAAATAAAATGCCCATACTCTGCAAAACACATGACTATAGAACAAGCAAAGGAAGAAAGTTCTGCTGTCAAAAGTATGTTTGGAAAGAAGGATAAGAAATTTTTAAAACCTGCGCACAATTATTACACAGCCACACAAAAAAAAAAAGTACCCGGGCCGGGAAATGAGACCATCATTTTTTGATGTATTTTGATGCGCTGAACACGAATCTGAAGTCCGTTTAGCTCCATCACGTCAGGATTTTGACATAACCTCAAAAAACATAGCTGATTTTAAATGACAGGAGAAATTTTTTAAATAATGGCAGATTTGCTTGAATCTTGTTACTCGGGGGTTTTTGGGGTCGCTGATTACGAATTTAACGTCAGATTTAATAAATTCAAAATGGCGGATCCAATATGGCGGACGAATTTTTAAAAAGTAGTTGGATTTTTACGAAAATTGGTATCTAGGGGTTTTGGGAGTCGCTGATTACAAATTTATCGTCAGATTATTCAAATTCAAAATGGCGGATCCAATATGGCGGACGAGTTTTTAAAAAATAGTTGAATTTTTATGTAACTTGGCCGATACTGGGGTTCCGAGTCCCTGCATCGTAATACGTTTCCTACGTGTGTCTGCCATGACGGCATCAAAGCCATTATCCAGGGACTTAGCCGGATAGCGGACAAACTCCGTTGCCCACCGTCACCGCGTGGAGGTACCCTGGATGCAGACACATGTAGAAACATAAAGATATTTGACCACCGTACTATATCTGCCATTTTACATTTGAATAATCTGACGTTAAATTCGTAATCAGCGACTCCAAAAAACCCCATGATACCAATTTTTGTAAAAATCCAACTACTTTTTAAAAATTTGTCCGCCATATTGGATCCGCCATTTTGAATTTGAATAATCTGACGATAAATTTGTAATCAGCGACTCCCAAAACCCCTAGATACCAATTTTCGTAAAAATCCAACTACTTTTTAAAAATTCGTCCGCCATATTGGATCCGCCATTTTGAATTTATTAAATCTGACGTTAAATTCGTAATCAGCGACCCCAAAAACCCCCGAGTAACAAGATTCAAGCAAATCTGCCATTATTTAAAAAATTTCTCCTGTCATTTAAAATCAGCTATGTTTTTTGAGGTTATGTCAAAATCCTGACGTGATGGAGCTAAACGGACTTCAGATTCGTGTTCAGCGCATCAAAATACATCAAGAAATGATGGTCTCATTTCCCGGCCCGGGTACTTTTTTTTTTTGTGTGGCTGTGTTACTATCAGATACAAGGACTTCTTCATTGCACAAGACGAAAATATTGTATTTTCGTTATTTGGACACTGTTAGATATGGATGTAACAGTAGTTTTACGCGATGACATATTTTGGAATAAAATAGAAAAGAAATTAACCGATTTTTATTTACAGTGCTTGGTTCCTGAAATAATAGACAGTCGCTTCTTAAGGAATTGCCCTCTTCGCGAACCTCAGGATATTATAGATGCAAGAAAGCCTTACTTAGCTGGAAGACAAAAAAAAGCAAAAAGGAAATTCAGTAACATTCTACAGAAATGTATCGAAGCTGAGGCACAAAATGTAAATAATGAAAACACTCCAAGAATAGATGCAATTGAAGAACAAAGCAAACCTCTGCCTAAAATAAATAACTTTGATGAAGACATTTTAAAAAAGAGTGCAAAAAAAATTAAATTTTCCGATAATTGGGTACTTCCTCCTATAAAAAGTATGGAAAACATTTTGCTACCAACAGCAATAGAAATACAGACATTCAAAGAAATTGTAAATGCTGAAACAAATATTGATGAATTAAAAAATATAATACTAAACGTGAATGAACAATTGGATGATGCATGCATAGATGCATTCCTCAAAGTACTACAAGAGAATGTCCCAGACATGGAATTTTTAAGTGTGCATCATCTTGCTCACCCTGAATTTATCACACCATGTCAAAAAAATAAGGATTTGAAAATAGTCGGTGGACTGGAATCTCAACATTGGCGTTGCTTATATTTCTACGAACAATTTTTATACATATACGACAGTTTATTCATGCCAACGTTTAACGATCTGACAGAAAGAGAAAAAGTTTACATTAAACAACGTTACCCAAACCTTGACACAAAAAATGTAATACCTCTTCAAGTCACTAGACAACCAGACTTGAAAATCTGTGGTGTTTTTGCAGGAGCAATTGGCATGACCTTAGCTGTAAACGAGGATCCATGTGTTCAAGATTATTCAACAGATCCGCTGGAAATGCGTAAGCATTTCTTTTTTATCATTCAAAGTAGAGAATTAGGACGTTTCCCCTTAAAGATGGATAACGTAATTGAAATAACGGATGATTGAAAAGATCTTTGATTGTCATTGCTTTAAATTTAAGATTTAATTTTCCTAATTTTTAAGAGTACTACCTTTTATATACTTAAAAATATGACATTGTACAACAGCGAGGGATTTTTACATTATTTTCAGAGTACAACGTCACAAATTCTTATGAATGTGACGTTGTGCAGCAGCGAGGGATTTTTACATCACTTTTAGAGTACAGCGTCACAAATTCGTATGATTGTGATGTTGTACAGCAGAGAGGGATTTTTCAATAATATATATAAGGTAAAGAAAATTTGATCAGTATTCTGTAATTTGTATGAAACAATGAAATACAACAAAGTGGGCGGATGAGGGTGGTGTTTGTTGTAATTTATATTTTATTTTTATATTTTTATTCATAATCACGTTATGTTTAAAGTAGTACGTCATATAAGTGTGACATTGTACAGCAGCGAGGGATTTTTACATCATTTTCAGAGTACAACGTCAAAATTTCTTATGAATATGACGTTGTGCATCAGCGAGGGATTCTTACATCATTTTTAGAGTACAACGTCAAAATTTCTTATGAATATGACGTTGTGCATCAGCGAGGGATTCTTACATCATTTTTAGAGTACAATGTCAAAATTTCTTATGAATATGATGTTGTACAGCAGCGAGGGATTTTTACATCATTTTCAGAGTACAACGTCACAAATTCTTATGAATATGACGTTGTGCAGCAGCGAGGGATTCTTACATCATTTTTAGAGTACAACGTCAAAATTTCTTATGAATATGACGTTGTGCATCAGCGAGGGATTCTTACATCATTTTTAGAGTACAATGTCAAAATTTCTTATGAATATGATGTTGTACAGCAGCGAGGGATTTTTACATCATTTTCAGAGTACAACGTCACAAATTCTTATGAATATGACGTTGTGCAGCAGCGAGGGATTGTTACATCACTTTTAGAGTACAACGTCACAAATTCTTATGAATGTGACGTTGGGCAGCGGCGAGGGATTTTTACATCACTTTTAGAGTACAACGTCACAAATTCTTATGAATATGACGTTGTGCATCAGCGAGGGATTTTTTAATAATATATATGAGGTAAAGAAAATTTGATCAGTATTCTGTAATTTGTATGAAACAATGAAATACAACAAATTGGGCGGATGAGGGTGGCGTTTGTTGTTATTTAGATTTTACTTTTAAATTTTTATTCATAATCACGTTATGTTTAAAGTAGTACGTCATATAAGTGTGACATTATACAGCAGCGAGGGATTTTACATCATTTTAAGAGTACAACGTCACAAATTCTTATGAATATGACGTTGTGCAGCAGCGAGGGATTTTTTCTTTAATTTCAGAGTACAACATCACAAATTCTTATGAATGTAACTATAAACAGCAACGAGGGCCAATTTGTTTTTAAAAAGTGACTTCATTCAGGCTTAGAGACCCTAAAAATTGTGAGAATAACAGCAACTTTTTTTCTAAAAATAGTTATTTTCCATAATAATTCATATGCTCTTTCATTATAATCAGAACAATACAAATGAAAAAATTGAAATACTTTTAGTATTACATATTTAAATGTTTCGTATCTATCTAGGTACAAAAATATTTAAATATATATATTTAAATTATTTGAAGAAAATTATTGTTTTTTTTTAAATTGAAATTTTTTAAAATTTTACAAATTCCTAAAAATTTGAAATTTTTGAGAAAAACAACTTTTTTGTTTTTTTTAAAACTGAAATTTTTTTCAAATTTTAAAAATTTTAAAAATTATGAAATATTTTTGAAAAAAAAAAATTTTTTTGGTTTTTTTGAAACTAAAATTTTTTTGAATTTTTCAGAATTCTAAAATTTTGAGAAAAAAATTTTTTTGGTTTTTTTACAACTGAATTTTTTTGAATTTTTCAAATTTCAAAAATTCTGAAATTTTTGAAAAAAAAATTTTTTTGGTTTTTTTAAATCTAAAATTTTTTTCGAATTTTTCAAATTTCAAAAATTTTGAGATGTTTTTGAGAAAAAAAATTTTTTTGGCTTTTTTGAAAGTGGAATTTTTTTGAATTTTTTTAAATTTTAAAAATTTTGAGATTTGAAAAAAAATTTTTGTTTTGTGATTGAAAAATTTTTAGTTTTTTAGAAATAAGTTTTATTACTTTTTTTTAATATAAAATATTAAAAAAATTTTGAATATTACCACGACATATAACAGAATTGTTACTATTTTTACATTTTGTATTGTTTTTTATAAAGAAAAACATAAATTTTACTATAAATATCGTCTACATAAGAAATATTAGAATTTTTGTTACGAAATTTCAAAATTTACTTTTGAATAAATTTTGAATTTTACCGCCACAATTAGTGATGTCAACACACTTCTTCAAGCACCCGCACGGACCCAATTGGCGGCGCTCGAATCAGTGCAGTAAGCAGCGGACTATACATTCACCGCACTCTACATTTGATGTATAGAAATCGTCGCCCAGAGGATAAATCAAGATAGAAGATTTTATTTATAAAATATTATTTTTTATTGTTTTTATTCGTTTTTTTGTGTAGAATTAAAATTAAATCTTTTTTTTATTATTTTTTATTAATTTCTATTTAATTTTCAAAAAAAAAATTCATCCTGGATCACGTGACCACTCAAGAACATGTCCTTAATAGAAATACTAAATTTTAGTTTAAATCAAATTTAAAGCAAAAAAATGGGTGAGCGAGTTTACACGCACTGAGCGAAATAACCCCGTTTTACGGTATCTTATTATTATGTAAATTCATTTTGCCTTTTTTTTATCACCTTTCATAATTCGATATACAACTATTTCTTAACCATTTTAAAGTTGAATACAAATTATAGTAATTTAAAAACTGAATAGATGTTAATAATAATAATATAAATCTAATTTATTACATTAATAAAAAATTCATTACATTATAATTAAACTATTTAATATAATATTATAAATTATTTAAATAATTAAATTAGACTGTACATAAATTCTATAAAATTTTATAATTTATTTAATTTAAAAAAAAGGTTTAGTTTTAAGAAATTGTCGATCGAGAGACGCTTATGGCGTATGAGGGAGAAAGAAGATTGACACATAGTGGGGACCGCCGTGGTGAGAATCGCTTATTTCTGTTTTGGCTTCTTAATATTTACCTTTTATTTCAATTTCTTTTTAAAATAATGAATGAAAATAATGATTCTGTCATAATTATTTATGACGAATTCGCTCATAATAATTATGAAGAAGACGAAGATGATAATGATGAGGATAAATATGATAGTGAAGGGGAGACTATCTTCATCAGTGATGATGATCGACAAAAATCAAAAATTCAAGTGGATTTTTGTTTAGGAAATCATAAGGAATAAGAAAAAATTTTTCTATGATTTTTAAGTCTGTTTTCTTTGAAATGCGAGACAAAATACTTAAATAAAAAAAAATAATAAAAGATATCAATTAAGCAAATTTAATCAAATTATAAAAAAAAATTAAGTTCGTCCGTCCTATTAAAAATTTCTTTCAAGTATTTTTATCCCTTAATACAGTAATATACTTAAGGAAACGTTTCTCTTAAACCTTTCTTAGAAACTATGCTGTCCCCATTTACCCCAAATTAAAATTTTTTTTCAAATCTTACGGTAAATAAGGACAGTCAGTTTCATGCGTTTAAAGCTTTTTTAAGTTTATTTCTGCTGCATAAAAATAATTAATTTGTGAAAAATACGAATTTTGTCCTCATTTACCCCAACTGTCCCTAACTTTAAACTGCATATGATTAATGATAAAATTCATTTGTATACACGGAGAGAAATAGATGGTAAGAATTAATGATCTTAAGGTGGTAAAAAGAAGATGTTATCCGGTACCATCATTATGTTACTCGGTACTATCAAAGATGTTACAAAAAGTGTGGTTATGTTACCCACTACCATCAAGATGTTACTCCGTACAATCTGGATAGTAACTGATAGAATCTAGATAGCTGTTCGTTGTAAGATCAAATATGGTATTATTACACCGTCCGACAAAATTCAACTTTTTTTTCACACACGAAAAAATCAATGATTTTCAGAAACTAGGACCAAAAAAAAGATACCCGTGTCTGGCCGTTTTGCTAGATCAGGTCAGTTTTTGCTTTTAGGGGTAAAAACAACCCTCAAATGAAAGGTGATAGGAAATCTTGTACAAATTAATAATTTTTTATGAAACCTGGTATCTTGGTGTTTTCCGGGTCGCTGATTACGAATCTGATGTCAGATTTTCAAAATTCAAAATGGCGGATCCAATATGGCGGTCGAAATTTATAAAAATTCACCAATTCATTTGAATGTTGTTACTTAGGGGTTTTTGGGGTCGCTGATTACGAATATGATGTCAGATTTTCAAAATTCAAAATGACGGATTCAATATGGCGGTCGAAATTTATAAAAGTTCATCGAATTCACTTGAAACCTGTTACTTAGGGGTTTTTGGGGTCGCTGATAACGAATATGATGTCAGAATTAAAAATTCAAAATGGCGGATCCAATATGGTGGTCGAATCTTTAAATCGTAAAAATAAGCGTCTAAAATTTACACAAACGTAATACAAGAGTTGTTATGAAATGTTTCTATTAATTTTATTTTATTGCATTATATTTGTTTAATAAATTTTGATTATAACCTTTTGAATTTATTAATTTTAATAGAAACTTAGTTAATAAATATACAAATTTACTGATTAAAAATCACTTAAAATAAAATTTTTTAAATGTTGGCTTGCAAATTTTAACAAAAAATTGATCGAACATTTAAATTTTCCAAATTATTTTTCAGATTTGTGATCTTCAACTTTATTAGATTTGCCGTTTTTATTATTCTTATCTGACATCACTTTCGTACTTAGAGACGCCGAAAGCCCTTAGATACTAAGTTTTATAAAAAATTAACAATTTTTATAAATTTCAACCGTCATATGTGACCGTCCACGACAAAACAAGGCTTAGCTACCAAAAATCAATTTTTAGTTTTTGATGCTAATCGATAGATTTTAAGTTGCTCTTTCACATGCAAAAGTCAGAAATTATTTATGTCAATTACTTTTGACACTATAACGTTCTAAAGACGGGCATGTCAAGCGTGTTCCTTGTTTCTGCTTCTACTTCAATCGCTGGCCCTGTGAAATTTACTTTTGGGAGCTAAGCCTTGTTTTGTCGTGGACTGTCACATATTGAGTCTGCCATATTGAATTTTAAAAATCTACAATCAGATTAGTACTCAGCGACCCCAAAAACCCAGAGCTACGATGTTTTATAAAAAACTAATAACATTTATAAATTTCGACCACCATATTCGATCCGCCATTTTGAATTTTGAAAACCCGACATCGAATTCGTTATCAGCGACCCCAAAAACCTTCAAGTAACAAGTTTTAAGTGAATTCGATGAACTTTTATAAATTTTGACCGCCATATTGAATCTGCCATTTTGAATTTTAAAAATCTGACTTCATATTCGTACTTAGCGACCCCAAAAATCCCTACATACCATGTTTTACAAAAAATAATTATTATTTACAAATTTCGACCGCCATATTGGATCCGCCATTTTGAATTTTCAAAATCTGACATCATATTCGTTATCAGCGACCCCAAAAACCCCTAAGTAACAACTTTCAAATGAATTGGTGAATTTTTATAAATTTCGACCGCCATATTGGATCCGACATTTTGAATTTTGAAAATCTGACATCAGATTCGTAATCAGCGACCCGGAAAACCCCGAGATACCGGGTTTCATAAAAAATTATTAATTTGTACAAGATTTCCTATCTCCTTTCATTTAAGGGTTGTTTTTACCCCTAAAAGCAAAAAATGACCTGATCTAGCAAAACGGCCAGACACGGGTATCTTTTTTTTGGTCCTAGTTTCTGAAAATCATTGATTTTTTCGTGTGTGAAAAATCGTGTCGGACGGTGTTATATAAAAAAAATTTTTATTATTGTTAAAAATATTTATTTAAATATTGTTGGTTGAAATATGAAGAGAAAAAAAAATTAATAAAAAAAATAAATAAAATAAAAATTTTAATATCAATAATTTGGCAACAGTGAAGGGTGAGAAGATTCACCTTGTGTTATTCTTGTGTCCTCCAAACATTTCCGCCGCTTTCCCTCAATGCTCTTATTATCATGGCGGAAGGCTACCTTGAGAGAATCCGCTAGGTACCATATATATACAAGTATCGATGTATACACAAAAAAAGGATTAAACATAATAAAACAAAAATTAAATTAAAATTAAATTAAAATAATAATAAATAATAATAATAATCAAGAATAAATAATGCAAAAATAAAATAAATAATAATAATAATTAATATTATTATTTAACATACAATAAATAAATCAATTACATGATAATTAATTAATTTATTATATATAAAGATTACAATATTAATATTAATAATGATATTAATAAATTTAAAATAAAGATGGATATAAATTTTTTTTAAAATTATTATTCACTCCCTTCCCCTCTTAAGAGTTAACATCGTCTCTGGTGTTATTATTTTTTCTTATTCTGTTTAAAATTTTTTTTTTGTTAAAAAAAATATTAATATTATTTAATATCAATAATAAAATTTATTTATTCATTGTTTAATTATTTATATAAAAAAAATTTAAATAATAGGGAGAAACTGGGAGTTAGCTCGTCGGGAAGACGCAACGACGAGCTCGAACGATCAATCGCGTCCGCCAATGGTATGTTTCCAGGAAAACCCGTCATTTTCAAAATAGGTGAGATAGTAACTGAGTCGCCCGCCATGAAATTACCGGGAAATTATTTGGTAGGGGGAAAAGGTAGTTTCTTTGTAGACTCGGGGGCAGATATTAATATTATAAAATCGGACGCTTTAACCCCGGACGCACCAGTAAAAACGTCAGAAGCTTCATACATGACAGGGGTGTCGAAAACGAAAGTTTACACTTTGGGTACAGTAGAAATTACTATATTTGACAAGCAATACACTTTTCACGTAGTAAAACCGAATTTTGGGGTAAAAACAGATGGTATTATAGGAAGACCCTATTTAAGGGAAGAAAGGGCGAATATCAATTTTTTTTACAATTCATTAATAACAGCTTCTAGGCCAGTGCAGCCAATTCCATTCATAGATCAGGAATCACAAGAAGCTAGACATAGTTTGAGGAAAGAAGTTAAGCCAGTACCGCGTTTATTTAGAATCAAAGCCAGAACCAGACAAGTAATAGATATTCCAGTTACCAACCAGGATCTCGAGGAGGGATATTTACCCAGAATAGAAGCCCCAGCCGGGTTAATGTTAGGTGAAACTTTGGTAAAACAAAAAAGAGGGAAATGTAAAATTATCGCAATTAATACTACAGAAAAAGATATCGAAGTAGCTATACTCCCTCAGCAGCTTTACCCATTTGATTATGTAGACGAAGAGGAGGAAATTTTTAGCGGTCAACAAGATAATCAGCAAGAATTTAAAGAACAAAGAGTTAAGACAATTCTCGATAAAATGAATTTAGAAAGTTTGAATGAGGAAGAATTGAGTTACGTAAAAAAGATGGATAAATTTAGGACAAGATAGATTTTTAGTACCGGGCGATAAACTGCCAGTCACGCCTTTAGTGAAACATTACATTCCACTGTCGGATGATAAGCCAATAAAATGTAGGCAATATAGACATCCTCCTGAATATGAGGACGGAATAAAGGCTGACCCAAAGAAAATATAAGCCTTAAAGGATTTTCCAGAGCCAAAAAATCAAAAAACGATACGTGAATTTTTAGGTATCACTGGTTATTATCGGAAATTTATAGCCAATTACGCTAAAATCGCTAAACCTTTGTTTCGAATGCAAACCGGGAAAAATAAACCGCTGGTTAAAGGGATTATCGGAAAATCCCAAGGAAGAGAATTCTGATTCACAAGAAGAAGAATCTACAACTAGTGTTCAGAAAACTAGCGATAGAGTAGTTTCTAGCGATAATTCAAGTTATGAAACAGAAGAAAATTCGGAAACCATTCATGTGCTCCCTATTAGTAGTGCGGCTAATTGTAATAAAAGGCGAGCTAGCGAAGTTTTAAACAATCTACTAGAGAAAAACAAAGCGGGCCCTTCGACGAGCAAAACAAGAAAAAAACAGACAGAGAAAGGAAAGCAAAATAATGATAGAAGTAGGGCTAAATCCGACACAAATATAGATATTGAGACAGGCACGGCAATAGAAAATAAACCCAAAAGGGGAAGGCCAAAGAGGAAAACTAAAACTAAAGAAGCGATGACGCCCGTGGATTTTGCACCCATTGCATCTAGGTTAAGGCCGAGAACTAAAACAGCCAGTAGTAGTAACGGAGGAAAACTCTAAAACTATTTATGACACGCTCGTCTCAGAAAGTAGCGAATCAGATATGGAATCAGAAACTAGATTAGAAGCAGAAGATGTGCCCATTTTGCGAAGAAGTCATAGTGTCCTACCTTCTTTAATTGATACGAATGCTGAGGACACCGATGACGAATCAAGCGATAGCGAGGATGCTAAAAAGAGAGAACAGCCTATTATCAGGGAAGAAACCGCGGTATATTTAAGCCCACCAGTAGATACGTCAGAAGACGAAGGTGAAGAAGACATAAACATTTGTGAGTTAGATAATAATCCGCAAATAAGGGACAAAGAAATGGTAGATAGTATTAGAGAGTCAATCAGGCGTTTTGACTTATCAATGGCTGGTCACCAGTCATATTTTTGGGATGATGAATTCGGTGAAAAAGATAAGGAAGAAGTAGAAAACGTTAATCGAGAAAAAGGAGGTGAGGAAGAAATTGCGCTAGAGGAAGAAACAGAACGAGATGAGGTCAGAGCAATAGATGAAATTATAGCAGATTTACAAGAAATTACAGAACAAATAAATCAGCCAAGCGAATGCATAATAGAGGGTAGAAATTCGGAAAGTGAAACTACTGAATTCGTAAAAGACACTATAGCCAACAAGAAAACGGTCACTTTTGACACACCCATCCAAAGGGCGAGACCGAACGCTCAATCTACACCTTACATACCCAATACGATTTCGGAGGAAATAGAATTAAATGAAACGGTAATAGAACCTCGACATAAACAAATAATTTCCCGAAAAATAATAACAGCTGAGGAAAACAAGGGAAATAGAAGAGATATGGGTTTCAAACCAGGGATAAATATAAAGATGCCTTACGTAGATGTGCAAGAACCACCTTTTCAAAACACAAAACGTGAAGTAAAAACAAACAACGTAAAGAGGCTTGATATTTTAACCTATGATCGCGGATCATTAACTAGTAATCGAGATAACTACGTTCATTTTATGGCAGCAGATGCGGAACCATCTACATCGATAACACAGGCACACAAAAAAAAAAAGTTGTCTGTTTCTTGAACTACACATATATTTCCTATAGTATTTTGGCCCGCTGAAACCGAATCTGAGCTCAGAATTGCTCCATCACCCTCAGTTTTTTTTTAAATCGACCAAAACCACCCTTAAACGGACAAATTCACACTTCGGAGATAAAAAATAAATCAACTTATTTTTTAAAAAAACCAAATTTTATATCTACGAAACTTTGCTCCACTAACTCAAAAACAAAGCCAGCATTGATCCAGCACCCCCTGAATTTTTTTTAATGAAAAAACTACCCCTAATCTGAAGAATCAAATTCAGGTGGTAAAACAATAAAATAACTAATTAAAAAATTTTATAACCAGGTATTTTTACTCCAGCAAGGCAGAAACAAAGCCAGAAATGCTCCCTCACCCTCTAAAATTTTTTTAAATCGAAAAAACCACCCTTAAATAGAAAAATTCAAATTTAAGAAGTAAAAAAATATTAAATTACCGGCTTTTTTAAAAACAGATCCTTACATGTTTGTAGTTTTGCTCTACTAACTCAAAAAAACAAAGCCAGCATTGATCCAGCAACCCCCGAATTTTTTTAATCGAAAAAACTACCCCTAATCTGAAGAATCAAATTCAGGAGATAAAACAATAAAATAACTGATTAAAAAATTTTATAACCAGGTATTTTTACTCCAGCAAGGCAGAAACAAAGCCAGAAATGCTCCCTCACCCACTAAATTTTTTTTTAAATCGAAAAAACCACCCTTAAATATAAAAATTCAAATTTAGGAGAATAAAAATTAAATAACTGACTTTTTTAAAACAGAACCTTACTACATCTATGTATTTCCGCTCCACTAACTCAAAAACAAAGCCAGCATTGATTCATCAACCTCTGAATTTGTTTAATCGAAAAAACTACCCCTAATCTGAAGAATCAAATTCAGGAGGTAATACAATATAATAACTGATTGAAAAATTTTACAGCCAGGTATGTTTCCGCATTGCTGGAGTAAAAATACCTAGTTATAAACTTTTTTAATCAGTTATTTTATTGTTTTACCTCCTAAGTTTGATTGTTCAGGTTAAGGGTAGTTTTTTTATTTAAAAAAATTCAGAGGGTGATGGATCAATGCTAGCTTTATTTTTTTGAGTTAGTAGAGCAAAACTACATACATGTAAGGTTCTGTTTTTAAAAAAAGCCGGTAATTTAATATTTTTTTACTTCTTAAATTTGAATTTTTCTATTTAAGGGTGGTTTTTTCGATTTAAAAAAAATTTTAGAGGGTGAGGGAGCATTTCTGGCTTTGTTTCTGCATTGCTGGAGTAAAAATATCTGCTTATAAAATTTGTCAATCAGTTATTTTGTTGTTTTATCTCCTGAATTTGATTCTTCAGATTAGGGGTAGTTTTTTCGATTAAAAAAATTCAGGGGGTGATGGGTCAATGCTGGCTTTATTTTTTTTAATTAGTAGAGCAAAACTACAAACATGTAAGGATCTGTTTTTAAAAAAGCCGGTAATTTAATATTTTTTTACTTCTTAAATTTGAATTTTTCTATTTAAGGGTGGTTTTTTCGATTTAAAAAAATTTTAAAGGGTGAGGGAGCATTTCTGGCTTTGTTTCTGCATTGCTGGAGTAAAAATATCTGGTTATAAAATTTTTTAATCAGTTATTTTATTGTTTTACCTCCTGAATTTGATTCTTCAGATTAGGGGTAGTTTTTTCGATTAAAAAAAATCAGGGGGTGCTGGATCAATGATGGCTTTGTTTTTTTGAGTTAGTAGAGCAAAACTATAAACATGTAAGGTTCTGTTTTTAAAAAAAGCCGGTAATTTAATATTTTTTTACTTCTTAAATTTGAATTTTTCTATTTAAGGGTGGTTTTTTCGATTTAAAAAAATTTTAGAGGGTGAGGGAGCATTTCTGGCTTTGTTTCTGCCTTGCTGGAGTAAAAATACCTGGTTATAAAATTTTTTAATTAGTTATTTTATTGTTTTACCACCTGAATTTGATTCTTCAGATTAGGGGTAGTTTTTTCATTAAAAAAAATTCAGGGGGTGCTGGATCAATGCTGGCTTTGTTTTTGAGTTAGTGGAGCAAAGTTTCGTAGATATAAAATTTGGTTTTTTTAAAAAATAAGTTGATTTATTTTTTATCTCCGAAGTGTGAATTTGTCCGTTTAAGGGTGGTTTTGGTCGATTTAAAAAAAAACTGAGGGTGATGGAGCAATTCTGAGCTCAGATTCGGTTTCAGCGGGCCAAAATACTATAGGAAATATATGTGTAGTTCAAGAAACAGACAACTTTTTTTTTTTGTGTGCCTGTGTAATAAAACTATTAATAGCGACAGGGCGAATAGATTTGCTAGAAATAAAAAATAGCAAACCAAGAGTAGGACAGGTCCTAATTACGCCAAAAGGAAAGTACAGAACTTTTACAGTGATTATAACAGAAAAATACGACCAAAAGATCGACGAAGAGGAATTAGATTTCGCGTTCCACAACCTTAAAGAAATTTTGTTAAAAGAAGGCCTAAAACAATTTAGAGTGTCACGCTATGGTGACCTACTGGACGAATGGGGCGAAAAGGGTGTAGAAAAGTTGGTAAAAACATTTCGTGATGACAAAATTGAAATTAAACTATGTTACGGAAAAACAAACATACCCCCGAAAGAATATCGCGAAAAGATCATAGCAGAATATCATGATATAAGCTGGTCACAAGGGAGTGAACAAAACTTACCAGAGAAGAAAAATAGTACGGTCCAAAAATAGGTAACCAATGTTAATAACAGATACACCTCTAGAAGCGTTCGACAAAGTGTGTTTAGACACTGTTGGTAAACTCCCCACTACAGCCGATGGAAATTGTCACGTGCTAACCATGCAGGACCAACTAAGCAAATATTGTATATTTGTACCTGTACCCGATATAAGTGCGACAACAAGGTCGATCAAAGGGCTCCCAAGAAGGGTTGACGGGTTTTTAGTGGGTCGGGGCTGGTAGTAGTTCGCCAGCTTATTTTGTTTAGTGTTCTCAAATAGCTCACGCTTTGGCGACACATTTATTTTCTGTATACGGAGCACCCAAGACGATCTTGACGGATAGAGGCAGAATGTTCACTAGTAATTTAATGAGAAGACTAGCCAAACTTTTCAAGGTAGCTCAACTAACGACTACTGCATATCACCCGCAAACCAATGGAGCCCTAGAAAGAAGTCACGCGGTATTAGCCGAATACATTCGGCACTATGCTACTGCAAATGACGATTGGGACCGTTTATTACCCTTTGCCATGTTAGCTTATAACACTTCGGTTCACACGGCGACTAAATTCACGCCCTATGAGGTAGTGTTTGGGAAGAAGGCAAGAATCCCCACTGCGTTTCCCAATGAGGAAAAATTTGTAACATATGAATCCTATTTGCAAGAATTAGTTACACGACTTATCGAAATCAGAAGGCTAGCCGCGAAAAATATAATCAACGCTAAACTAAAATCAAAAAAGGTTTATGACCAGCAAGCTAGACCGTTAGATATAAACGTAGGCGATGTAGTAGATGTGAAAGAAGAAGTCAGAACAGGGAAGTTTGAGCCCTATTATCATGGACCATACGAGGTGGTTTCAGTGACCGAAAACAGCAATTTAATTCTATGCGATGCAGAAGGGAAACGATTCAGGAAACACAAAGATCAAGTTAAGAAGGCGTATTTATGACTAGAAAACAAAGCTGAGTTTTTAGAGGATAATGAAGGTTATGTACACGCTTTTACCGACGGAGCTTGTAAAGCCAACGGAAAAGAATCAGCAAGAGCAGGGATAGGTGTATGGTTCAATCACCAACACCCTCTTAACATCAGCGCAAAAGCAAGAGTAAAACAAACTAATAATGGGGCAGAAATAGAAGCTATTGTAAAGACAATTAGTCTGTTAAAGAAAATAGGAGTAAGTAAGGTTAGAATACACACCAATTCGAAATTTGCGATAGATGGTTATCTGAATTGGTTACCCGAATAGAGGGAAAATGGTTGTAAAACTAACAGAAAAAAAACGTAGTCAGTAAGAAATTATTTAACGAATTAAGTGATAACGTAACAGGGCTTAAAGTAGAGTTAATTTACGAACCAGGACATAGCGGGGTAAAAGGCAATGAAGAAGCCGATAGATTAGCAAAACTATCCATAGAATAAATAAACGGCAATAACCCTAACCTAACAGGGAATAAGGCATACTAAAAGGCACTCTGAAAATTTGGTTACAGAAACATGACCGGGGTGAATAGGATAGCGCTAATTGTGACTTGGGTTATGTTAGCAGTTGGAGCGGAGAATATTGGTATCACCATAATACTAATGAACAAAAGTTCAGGCATTTATTACGAGAGAATATCCACGGTACTAAGAACCACCGGATTTTGGAGGACGGCCATTGTACTAGATATGGAAGACTTTTTAGACCAACTACCGGTTTTTGAAAAACACGTAACAGAATCTAAAGAGCCATGCCGGAAAATATTAGGTAATACCTGCCATCATTTCGCAGCCACGGAAAGCTTGAAAAATAGGTTGGAGATAGCTAAATTACACTGGGAGGAAGTACAAGGGGTTATTAAAGCTCTAAGACGTACGGAAAAAGTAAAACAAAAATTCCTAAATCGCAGAATTAACAAGAGAAGTGCGCCGCTGATAGGAATATTAGGGAAACTAATAGGACTCACTATTGGGGTTTTAACTTACGAAGAAGGGGAAAATTACAAAGCTCTCTCATTTAATTGGTGCACAAACACATGTAGTGAGGGCGGAATTACACAAAATGTATGACATAGCAGAAAAACAACACAATCAATCTCAAGAGGTCAGAGAAAACTTGAGAGCGTTCGAGGATGAAATTCTAAAGTTTAGAAATGAATTAAATCACGAAATTTATTTAAACAATATCAGAAACACCATTGAAAATTGGAGCCGCGAAATAGGGATTTATGAACATGGTCTGAGTGAAACACTCGATATAATGTAAAAGCGAAAGAAGGAAAATTGTCACCCAAATTGTTAACAGACGAACAACTCGTAACTATAGCAACAGATGCGAAGAAATATTTGAAGGGCGTGGACTTTCCGGTACCTATAGATGATATAACACTTTCAGACGTAGACAGAATCTCACAAACAAACATACACTAACGAGAAAAATTTAATTATAACTTTAGATATTCCGCTGGTGGAGGAAAGAATTTACACACTATATAAGGTGCATGAAGTGCCGGTTTTACAAGAATCAGGAGAAAACGGAACCAGAGCTTATATATCAGCATATTCAAAATACCTAGCAATTACAGGGGATGAAAGGTATTATTTTTATCTAAATGAAGAACAACTGAAAAACTGCAAGCAGATAGAAGATAAATACATATGTTATCACATGCACGGGGTTTACGATATTTTGTCGGTACCTGGTTGTGAGGCAGAGCTTAGAAGAAATCCAAACAATGAAACCCTAAAAATTTGTGACATCAGGTTTACTAAAAATCAACAACCACTTTGGGAACCACTAATTACAACCGGTAGTTGGTTATACTCGCTTATCCATCCGGAAATAGTATATTTAAATTGCCCACAGAGTGAAGCCGAAGCTTACACTTTATCAGGTATAGGGATTGTACATGTAGCAAGAGAATGTGTTCTCAAGTTAGATACTATAGAATTGCCAAGTCTTCAAATCAAAGAGAATCCATATAGATATCTTTATAAACCCAAACTGGAATTAAAGTTAGAAAATGTATCATTGATACTGAAAGATATAGGGCGGAAGATCGTAGTAGTGGAAAACGACAACAAATTTTTCTCGTGGAAAAAGTCGGATTCGGACGAAAAATTAAAACTATTAGAAAATGAATTCGAAGAACAGAGTCAACGTGTTCTGAACCAAAAACTCAATGAAACATATTCCCCAACAATAATAGGAATTTGGGGTACGGTCACCACAATAGCAATTTTGGCAACAGTGGTAATTATTATGATTACCTGTAGGAAAAAATCCACAACCATAAACAACATCATGAATGAAAAGGACAATCCAATATGGCGTTATAAATAAACAAAAACACCAAAGAAAAATCTAGTAATTACTGTTGTAAATTCAAAAAAGAGTTAAAATATTTAAATGATCCATATTCCTAGCCTCTAGGGGTCGCTGATTACGAATCCAAAGTCAAATTTCAAAAATTCAAAATGGCGGATCCAATATGGCGGACGAAAAAATTTATTTTATCAGATTTGTCTAAATCTTTTTACTCGGGGGTTTTTGGGGTCGCTGATTGCGAATTCTAGTTCATTCAAAAATAATTTCTTTGTAACTAAACATTCGTAGTATCATCATAAACAAACATATAAACTTTTGAAAGTAAAAAAAATGTAAAGGCTTTTGAATGCTGGCAGAATATTGTCTCTTTAGGTGGCTGACTGTCCTTTTGTTATGTGTTTTTTAATAATTTTTTTAACAAATAAGAAATTCTTTTGTAAACGTGATTGGATCAAAAGTTTCGTTATACTTGTAAAAAATAATTCCACTTGGGAAAAATTTAATAAAAATCTTAATTGCATTTTTTATACAGTGTTATTTAAAAAGTATCTTAAGTGGCTAAATACTGTATAGTTTACCTTATAAATTTCAATATTTATTTTTTAAAAATATATTACATATAATATATCAATTAAATTTTTCATCACTTTTTTTTCGTCACATTTTTCGGCTGGAACAATAAAAATAAGATATAATATCAGCTCTATATCGATATATACGTAATCAGCGACCACAAAAACTACCGAGTAACAAGTTTCAAGCGAATTCAAGCGATTTTTAAAAAGTTGTCCGCCATCTTGGATCCGCCATTTTGTATTTTGAAAAAGTGATGTCAGATTCGTAATCAGCGACCCTAAAAACCCCCCGAGTAACAAGTTTCAAGCAAATTAAATCAATTTTTATAAAAGTCGTCCGCCATTTTGAATTTTTGAAATCTGAGTTCAGATTCGTAATCAGCAACCCCGAAAACCCCCGAGTAAAAAGATTTAGACAAATCTGATAAAATAAATTTTTTCGTCTGCCATATTGGATCCGCCATTTTGAATTTTGAAAATCTGACATCAGATTCGTAATCACCGACCCGGAAAACCGCGAGATACCAGGTTTCATAAAAAATTATTTTTTTGTACAAGATTTCCTATCACCTTTCATTTAAGGGTTGTTTTTACCCCTAAAAGCAAGAAATGACCTGATCTAGAAAAACGGACAGACACGGGTATCTTTTTTTTGGTCCTAGTTTCTGAAAATCATTGATTTTTTCGTGTGTGAAAAAAAAGTTGAATTTATTCGGACGGTGTTATATATACAATGTGAGTATCAAAGAAATTTGTCGTCTGACACTGTGATGCTCTGGTCAGTATGGTGTTTCGTATTTGAATTTGTTGCAGTGTCTTTTTGACTGGATTATCGTGAGGATAAAAAAAAATAAAAGTTAAAATTTTTAATATGAGTGGGTTAGAAAAATCAGATGATTTAGAAATAAGTAAAATGTTTATGTTTATAAGTGGATATATTAGTGATAGTGAATTTAGTGACTGTTCTGAAGGACGAAAAGAACTTGAAAAATTATTAAAAAAGGAATTTCCAGAATTTTTAACATTAGTGTCAGATTATTTTAAGGGTGTGTGCAAAATTCCTCTATTGTGTCGGTATCTTTCCAAGGAAGATGTAAATAGTTTAGTTTCTTCATTTCATTTTTTTAAGTGTGGGATTAACCGACTAATTTCTTTTTGGTACCAGGTGAGAACAGGTGAACTAACTGAAAAGGGGTAAGTAAAAAAAAAGAAAAGAAATTAAAAAAAATACTGAGATTTTTTTGTGAGTTTTTTACTGAGTTTTTTTTCTGCGTTTTCGAACTGAGTTTTGAACTGACACATGTAAATTGAGATTTTAACTTTTTTTTTAAATTCAAAAAGTAAAAAAAATAAAAAAAATGAATTTTTATCATTTTTAAATATCATTTTATTATAGTTTATGTGAATAGGAACATTCACATGCATCATGCATGAAAATTCATTATAGATAAATTGAAATCCATTAACTTTTGTCATAGTTATACGGATTTGAAAATGACAATGTTACCCTTAACGTCAAAACTTCAACCCCCTCTACTTTCTACAAATATTTTTTTAATGAGTTTATATTTTAGGGATTTATTACTGTCATATAGGACAACAATTTACCAAAGTGTGAAGCCAATCCCAGAACATTGACTTTTTGGGCTGGGGCGATTGAAAAAGAATCTCTCATATATATTATATGAAGGTGAATCATTTTCCTTGTTTACGCATACATTTTTATTTTCATCGTCGCTCTGTTCCGAGTGAACTGACAAATTTTCGTTATTTACGTTGCTCAGACCTTCAGTTACATCGAAATCGGAAGGTCGCGACAATTTCAATTGTGATGCGGAAGCGGTTGACGCATATCGACGTCCCGTTTCTTTGCATCTTAAATCGGCTACGCCGTACGTATCGGATGGAAATATTTTCGTAATTACGAGGGGTCCGCGAAATTTTAATTGCAGTTTTGTTGATTCCCCTGTCATTTGCGGAACGTCACGCATGACCACAATATCACCCAGGTCGCACTTAACAGGAGTGTGTTTTGAATCATACCGCAATATATATTTTTCTTGCTCAATTAAAATTTTCTTTCTCGCTTCCTCCCTGAGCGCTATCGGGGATGCGTAACGATCTTGCCCGTCATCTGTTAGCGTACGTAAGTGACCATCATCGTGACGGTTCACGTATCCGAACAAAAGCTCGAAAGGACTTTTACCCGTCGCTTTATTTGGGTATTCGTTCAGATCTCTTTGAATTTTTTTCAAGCTTTTATCCCAATCGTTACCGTTATCGCTACTGATATTCGCTTGTATCGCAGGAATAATTGTGTAATTGGCTCTTTCTACAAGTCCATTTGCTTGGGGGTGACGCGGTGAATTAAACGTGATTTTAATTCCATGTTTCGCGCAGAATTCTTCGTACAAATGAGACGTGAAACATGTACCTCTGTCTGAGATAATACGATCAGGGGCACCGAAATCTAAAATCATGTTTTCTAATACTTTGATTACATTTTTCGCTTTTGTGTCCCGAACTGCATTTAAAACAATGTATTTGGTCAAAGTATCCGCGATAACAAGAATGTATCGATTTTTAGCGGCGGTGGTAACAAAAGGGCCCACATGATCGATGTGAATCAGGGAGAAGGGGTGGTGACCCGGAGGTCACCAGCTTGTCATCCCGTTTTGACTTTCGTAAAAAGACATTGAAGACAACTTCGAACATGTTGTCGCACGTATCTCGCCATATAAGGAAAATAATAAAACTCTTTTATTTTCGCAATCGTTCGGTCAGCACCGGTATGACCCTGTAGGTCATGGAAACGAATTAATAGGCTTTTTCGGAGCGGCGGTGGAATTACATATAAAAGTTTTCCGCCAAGATTCTTATACAAAATTCCGTTCTTTAATTCGTAATATTTTACCTCACTCATCTCATATTTAGTACGCATTTTTTCAGGTTTCTTCAAGATTTCGCATTTTTCTCGCAATTTTAGATCGGTAAATTGATACATCGAAACTTCGTCCTCCGCACTGATAACGGAAAACACATTTACTGTTCGCTCAGGAGTTTCGTTCAAACTGTCGGTCTCTACCGGGGCTCGACTCATCGCGTCTACATGTGGCATCTTTACTCCCGCGCGGTGAACAATGTCAAAATTGTACTCTGACAACAGATTTGCCCAACGGATCATCTGAGAATTTTTCGTTTTTTGTGTGTTTAGATATAACAGGGCTTGGCAGTCTGTTACAATTGTGAAATGTATGTTAATTAGCCACGTTCGGAATTTTGCGACGGCCCAGATAATGACCAACAATTCGAGCTTGCTCGAATGGTAGTTGCTCTCCGCTTCGTTTGTTCGTCGACTTATCGCGTACACCGGGTGAAACTTTGAGTCGTCTCCCTTTTGCAAGAGCATCGCGGCCAAACCAACAGAACTTGCGTCTGTGTGTAATTCAGTGACTCGAGTACGGGAAAAAGCTTTTGATGCTGGGGGGCGACTCAATTTTTCACGCAACATTTGGAAAGCTTCTTTTTCGGTAGTATCCATCCTATATGAAACCTCTTTTTTCAAGAGTCTATAAAATGGGCTCGCAATTGTCGCAAATTGGTACACGTAACGTCGAAAAAAACCGCACAATCCTAAAAATCTACGCATTTCGTGCACGTTCGTTGGTTCGGGAAATTCAAGTATCGCGCGTAATTTGCTTTGACCCGGCTCAATACCGTTGGCTGAGATCTCATGCCCGAGATACGTAATTTTTTTCATTAAAAATTTTGATTTTTCGAGGATGATTGTTAACCCCGCATCTGATAGGGCTAGCAAAACGAGGATTAGTTTTTCTCTTAGGTCTGCCTACGTTTTTCCCGGGATAAAGATGTCATCCAAGTAATAGAGCACCGTTTGGTCACGCAATGGGCCTAGCACTTTGGCCATGAGTTTGGAAAAATGGAAGGGAGCGTTCATCAGTCCGAAAACTATTCGCTTAAATTCGCCAGTTTCGTCGGGGGTGATGAACGCTGTCTTCTCACGAGCTTCGCGCGACAATGGTACTTGCATGTACCCCATTTTGAAATCTAAAGAAATAAATAAACAACAATCCCCGATTAATGACAAATAATCGTCCAGATCCGGGAGGGGAAAGTGTAATCGTATAGTCTGACCGTTCAATCCGCGATAATCTATTACTAATCGATATTCACCGTTCTTTTTTCGCAAAAGTAGAACTGGGCTCGCGTATGACGAGTTTGTGTCCTTTACTAACCCGAGTTTTCTATAGTGTTTTAAAATATCTTTTATGACTCCACGCTCGTCATGACTAGCGCGATATGGTTTCTTCCACACGGAGGTACTACCTTCTTTCTCAATTATTTCCATTTCGATTAATGATGTACAACCTAATTCATCTAAATCTATCGAAATTACATGTCTGAATTTATTCAGTATATTTACTAAATCGGCGATCACGTCCGGTTGTGCATCTGGTCCGATGTCGACGTCTGCTTCGCTAATTGGAACTCGTTCGGTTTTCATCTCTGGTTGTTGAGGGGGGGGGGATTTCGGGGTCGAAATTTACAGGAGGTTCGGTTTTAAAAACTTTCGAACCTTTCGCTATTGGCACTTTTTCGTCACTGAGATTCACTAAAGGGACTAACACCTCGTTGTCATCGCCTCTGGATACTCGAATACAGCACACGGATCGGGAAGGCAATTCACAATTTTCACTAGCACTGTACTGCTCAATTTGAGAGGCAGTGGTGGTAGGGAGTAGGTAGAGGAACGCCTCTTCACTCTGCGAAAACTTGAGGATATCCCCCGTTTTGGCGTAGTTGACGGTGGGGGCATCGGTGATGGACCTTCCAATTAGAATTTCCACTTCCTGGTAATCGTCTGGAACCACGTGGACGAAAACTTTACGCACTGTCACTTCATCGATCGAAATATCAGTTAAGAAACCACCCAACGATTCGACTGTGAAATGAGGACCCCAACTTTTCAATTTCACTTTCTCGCTGGTGAATTTCGTGGTTAACGCGCGAGCAACCGATTCTTTAATTAAACAATCGGAGCTTCCCATATCAATCATGCCGTTAAATGATTGATTTGAAATTTTCACTTGTTTCAGGTATTTCTGCAACGAACTATCAATATTATGAGGAAACGATGCATCCGTATCACGATTTACGGCTGTCACTTCACGCGGACAGTGTCTTTGGGTGTGTCCGGTTTGACCACACTTTCTGCACGTTTCCACTTTTGGAGGGTCAGGGCAATTTTTGGAAATGTGCCCAAATTTGCTACAATTATAGCTCTTCATTTCTCCTTGATCGTTCTTCACTGGGGGTCGTCTATCCGAATTTTGGGGTGAAGATCTATTTACATTTGAGGAACTAGTGGAAGGACCCGTGTTATCTTTCAAAGACTGCGTCTGAGGATTTTTCGGTTTATCCTTGGAAATCACTGGTTGGGATGATTTCAATCCTTTGATCCGTTCCACGCGTAACTCGTTAACTCTTTCGAACTCGACTATATCCCATACGAGTCCGTCAACGCTGTCGTGTTGTCTGGACGACATCGCCAAACAAGTGTCCTTGGACCATAATCCTATAAGTACTTGTTGTTTGGTGTCTTTTAATGACAAACCAAGTTGTACGCATAATTTAACTTTAGCATAATAATAAGTACTCAATTTCTCTTCCTTTGTTTGCACTCGATTTTTCATTCGTTCCCATTTGTCGGAATTGCTTTCTTCGATAACGTACGAAGCCCAAAATAATTGTCTTGGTAGTGGTTGCTCAACAGGTATGCGTGGTGCGCGTCTCTGATCCTGTGAGTGATTCATCAAATTTTGCACTGGTGGGAAATTGTAGAGGTCTTGACGTACATATAAATTAGCGGGATTTTGTCGACTTGGATCGTTGGCGGGATTTTCTTGGCTTCGGTTGCCGGCGAGTCCTGCTTGCAAATCGAGAATGCGTCGAGCGCTCACGTGTTGGTCACGCGAATTGTTCACGTGATCCACTTGTTCCGGGGAGATTGTCATTGGGTTTGTGTCGTCCCCAATTTCCTCGTCCTCTCGACCATCTTGGAAGATTATCAGCATTAGGGTCCTGATTTTGATTTTCCTGATGTGGAGTCGAATCAGACTCCTGTTGCATAAAGTTCTCAAATTCCGCGTTTGAGATACCTTGATTCCCATCATCAGCCATGATGATTTTTCGAAATCACTCCCGAACAAATCACACGACTATCAAAACCGACACCATTTAAGAGCCATGCTTTCAACGCGGCATGGTTAACGCCATATTGGAAAAATCTATCACAGTTTATAGAACTTTTATATTGGCTTTTCGGTAATAATCCCACTTCTGATTGATAGAAACGCGATATTTTATTATTTGAGTAATAAAGGGAAGTTAAATGAAACTCTCGAATTTTAAAGATGAGAACAAATAATAAAAGTTTATTAAAATGAATGAGATTGACAAAAGATTAATTACATTGAGTAACGCACTTTTATTTCAGATTCGCACGGTAATTAATTGTGTTAATCGCTCGACGCTCATTTTTTAACTCCCTAATTCGCACGTTAACGCACCTATCCCGAATGCCTTCGGCAACTATCGCCCTTTTATCGTTGATCCTCGCGATCTGTTTTTAATTCGCTATCAATTTGAACAGCAGAAATTTATTTATATTTTAATATGAACATAAACTATATTTTAACTTGCATCCGTAAACTAAATTTTCATCTATTCTGTAATTGAAAAATTAATTAGCGACCGAATAAGTTTTTATATGTTTTTAAAGATTAATTTTACCCAATTTCATTTTAAAGAATTTGTTTCTAAGATCCACCACGGATGATGTCCTTCTAACCTATGACCCTAATTTTGGGGATATGTCAGATTTTTTCTATAACTTTGACCAAATTTTGAGGTTATGTTCGCCTACAACCCTATGACCTTAAACGTAAATTTAGGGTTATGTTCTCCTTTACCTACACTACCGTCCGAAATTGTGCGAACTCTGCTTTTTCAACAACTATAAAACTGTTCAAATCTTCAAAAATATTAAAACTAAAATTTTTTCCTCTTTATTTTATTAAAGCTAATAAAAGTCTGAAAGAAATGACACCTTGACAAAGAGAATATGTTAATTTTTCAATTAGATATCTAAGAAAAACCCAATTTTCAATGTTTTTACTATTTTTTTTATTTCTCTGGCAAAAATTAATATTTTTAAACGTTCTTAGGCTCATTGAAATCCTATTTTGTTATGCAATTCAAATTATATAAAACAATTCATGTACACATTCTTCCCTAGCGTATGCAAACCGTGAAAGTTGGCTCATAAAATGTCAAAAAATTGTGATTAATATTTATATGACAAAAAATGATCAGTAAAATGTATAAATCTTAAATTTACTTACATAAATCAGAGAAGTTTAGAATGATATATTTACTTGATTTTTAAACATTATATTTTATTGTAGAATTAAATTTAAATTTTTTGACATTTTATGAGCCAACTTTCACAGTTTGCATACGCTAGGGAAGAATGTGTACATGAATTGTTTTATATAATTTGAATTGCATAACAAAATACGATTTCAATGAGCCTAAGAACGTTTAAAAATATTAATTTTTGCCAGAGAAATAAAAAAAATAGTAAAAACATTGAAAATTGGGTTTTTCTTAGATATCTACTTGAAAAATTAACATATTCTCTTTGTCAAGGTGTCATTTCTTTCAGACTTTTATTAGCTTTAATAAAATAAAGAGGAAAAAATTTTAGTTTTAATATTTTTGAAGATTTGAACAGTTTTATATTTGTTGAAAAAGCAGAGTTCGCACAATTTCGGACGGTAGTGTATGACCTTTATTATAATAAATGACCTCTGATAATAATTTTGTGGTTATGTCCGTCTCTACTCCATCAATAACTTTGGTTTCTGACATATGTCCTTGATTTTTAAAGTTATGTTCGTTTTAATCTATTATTCTGTCGTTTGACCTTGAGTATTGATGTTATGTTAATTTTTAACTTATGTTTTTGATATAGATAGTACAATATATGAAATTTTCGAGACAAATTCTGAACGGTACGCGAGTTTTAATGCTTCGCAAGTTGAACAGTAGGCGAGTACTGTGAGCTCCCGCGTAGCGTCGAAATTCTCGCCTAATGTTCATTTGAGACAAATTATGAATGGTACGTGAGTCCGAATGCTTCGTGAGTTGAATGGTAGGCGAGTACTGTGAGGACCCGCGCAGCGTCGAAGTTGTCGCCTAGCGTTCATTGTTGAATCAGCGGCGCGGCGGCGGTGATATCTTTATATAATATAGTAATGATATTTATCCAGACAATTGATCAGGAGGAACATTTCTTTAAACCATTTTTAAAATTTCATAATTTAATTGACTACAAATCTTTCTCGACGAGGAAGCAAAATTGAAAATAATGTTCAGAATAATGTTTCCACAAAAAAATTTTAAAAATGCCTTTTAGAACATATACATTTTCCTGTACAAGTTTTTTTCCATGAAATTTTACAATTTCTGATACAATTTTTTGTACAAGTACTTGTGCGAGTAAAATTTTTCTCACCTTAAAGTACATGTTCTTGTACAATTTCTTGTAGGAGATCTTGCCCATGATATTTGGAAGGAAAATTTTCATGTCGAACTACAAAGGATCTTGTACTAGAAATTGTACAAGATTTCAAACTACGTAAATCCTGTACAGGATCTTGTACAATTTATGGAAAAACTTTTTCCCCTCTTTGAAAGGAACACGTACAAGAACTTGTACTGGAACTGCTGTTGAAGCAATGATGGACTGAAAATCTTGTACAGTTTCCCGTATAGGATTTTTTTTCTTATATAAGATATTGCACAAGATTATGTACGAGATATTGTTTCAATTTGGTATGCGAGAAATGGTACATGTTCTTTACTAGAAATGGTACAAGTTCTGCTGCTGAACATGTACATTTTCTTGTACAAGATCTTGTACAGGGATTTTCAGTAGGGATTAGTAGTAAGATGTATGAATAAGGAGCACTGCGGCGTCTTCTGTTATGACAGGAAAAGACTGGTACCAGGGATATTGATTTATAATCCTCAGGAAGGTTGACGGGCCTAGGTAATGACCACAGGTCGGGAGTTCGAGTAGCCGTGACGAAGGCCCAACAATGAGATTCCTCCACAAAAGGAAGGATAGATGTCTCAGTATTTATTGGTACTTATTTCCTTTTTACGCATTTTTCGACTGTATAACCTTAAAATAATTTAAATTCTAATATTACTTTTTTAGATGAAATAATTTCTGATGAGGGAATCGGTACCGATTCCGAAACACTAAGGATGTTTTTTAATATCTTTTAATTTGTCCTATAAAATGCCATTAAATTAAAATTGATTATTTATAATATAATTTTACTCAAAAACACGGTTTTTAAAAACTTTACCCCCACTATTCTTAAAATCCTGACGTGATACGCAATTTATAACCAGGGATCGTGTTCAGGACACTAGAATACATTCGAAACAATATTTTATCGGTCCGTATCTTACCATGACATCTATATTTTTATTATATCTGACATTTTTTTTGTATTTTATTTTAATAATAAACTGTTCAGCTTCTCAAGAGGACAGCAGTGCTATCGAAACGTAAAGAGTATTGTTTTTGTTTCTGACTTGGATTGATTGATAAATTTTTTATTACTATTTTTTTGTGTCAAGTAATAAAATCGCCTAATTCATAAGTAGAAAGATATTTATAGACTATAATGCTTATAGATAAACTTACACTTTTTGGATAATTGGCTATACCAGATAAACACTGATTCACAACATGTACAACGAGATAATGTTTGACAATTACATTCTCTTTGATTTAGAGTGTAAACATATGTAGGTGTAAAGTAATCATCCACTTTATTTAAATCTGAAAAAAAAGATTTCTCATATTAGTAAATCTCACATGTTACATTTTAACCCATTAACGCCTAAATGCACAAAATTTTAAGTCCTACTTCAATTGATGATATTTTCCAAAAAAATTATGAATTTTTTTGACAAGACCATATTGCACGATTTTTTCCTGATTTTTAATTAAAAATTTAATAATCCCAACAAAAACATCGTAGATGCAAAAACTTCCGCCCAGTAAAAATTATCTCTTAAAAAACTGTTCAAAATATAAGGGAGAGTCGGTAGTGGCGAGACACGTTTTGTTTTTTTGTTATAGCACTCACATTTTCAAGAACATCAAGTCTGTATATATATCCATGGACAGGTGTGACTCTATACTGCAAATTTAACTTATACAGTTTCAGAACAGATATTGGAAAAAAGTTATTGACGATTTACGATAATGTCTCGCGACTACCGACTTAAAAAATCGTCCGTAGTGGCGAGACACTATCTTAAAATCAGAGTCTTCATCGTTCAAACGTAACAAAAACAAAGGAATCAAAGAGAAAGAGTATAATAATTGATGCCTTTAAATCATAATATTGCTTCATTCAATCATAAAAATACAGGCAAATATTTTTCTGATTGTGAGCCGCTAATCCAAGTCACAGTTATTAACAACAAATAAGCTTTTCTTCCTGTTCATCTTTTTCAATTTAAACTATAGTTATGAAAAATATTGTCGACAAAACGTACAAAAATTATATCAAATTGATTAGGACATGTACAATAATATTAGATATAAAAAAGCCACTGCCGACAACAATACAAAATGGTATTCTCAAAAGTTTAAGAGATACCAATTTTTTTACCTTAACGGTCGCGTTGCGTCACACCGCGTCGTCTTATTGACCCGTAACCTCTCGACTTTTTTCACATGTTTACAATATATGTTACTTTTTTACTCACATGTTTCACTAAATTAGGTAGTTCTAGTTGGGTGGGGAGGAGTCAAGGGGGGACAAACAAATGCACAAATAAACATATTAGAAATGTACGGAATATAGTCGAATTTTTTAATACCTCGCTTAAAGGAAAGGGTGAAGTTCCAATTAGCCCAAACCTCCTATCTTTTTGAAAATGCATATATCCACGTATTTTGTTGCGTTGATTGCGAAAATGATAGTGAAAATTTGATTATCATGTTAAAATCTATTAAAATCACCATAAAATTATGATTTTTTGCGATTAAATCGTAAAAAACGAAATACTTCAAAAATTTTTTTAAGTATATTAGGATTTTGGATTCTATTTTCAATGGCCTATTTAATACAGTAATAAAATTAGTGAAAAAAAGGCCATTTTTTAACACCGGTTTACAGTGAAATTGCTAATCAAACAAAATTTTTTTTTTATTAATAGGTGTCTTTTGAGTAAGAAATAGTTATTTTCGTATTAAGGGCGCAAAATAGGTGATTGACGAAAAGTATGTCGTTTGAGGGCACGACTGTTCTGAAAAGTACAGATAAAAATACAAGATAAAAATAATTATACAGCTCTGTATTTTAAGAAAATAGTTTTATTGCAGTTTTAGAAACAGTAATTCAAGTATTTAGAAGAATTGTTTATAATTCAATTTAATTTAATCGTTAATGACTTTCGAGATCGAAAAAAAATTATCTATACCGCTTTCAGTTTTATATCCCCTCTGATATAAATTAAATTACTAGACAAAAAGTATAAGTTGCATAAGTGTGTGTGTATTTATGTGTGTGAATATAATATTGTAATATATTATAAAAAGTAAAATTCCATTAGGCCTTCTTGACTAAAAGAAGCGGGCGTAAAAGTACTTTTACGCCTGCTTTCCTAACCCCGAGCGACAATGAGATACTTTGGGCCCGCTTCAAGTGCCCGAAATGACATACTTTTCGGGCAGGTAGGACAAAAAACATATTTTCAATTTCTTTTCTTCGTGCAATTTTGCTAAATCTAAAAAACACATTCTCGAGGTGTGACCCACGTGACCTAGTATGGGAAAATATGTTTTCGTAGTATACGTTTCTTTATTACACAAAAACGAATTTCAGGTTGATTTTTTTGGGAATGATTAAGAAGGACCTATTTAGCATTGGCGGCAACGGTAAAAATTCAATAGAATTGACATTTGTTTATTATGTGACTAATAAATAACAACAGGTATAATATTATATATAATAATTTAATAATATTGTAATAAATATAAATTGTAAAAATTATCAATATATTACTATATTTTTAGTAATAATAATACTATAATGATTTTGGTTCCTAGTGGAGGAAGTTTTGTAGTCCTTTCGTTTATAAAAATTTTCAAAGTGACGGAAACAAATTTTTCTCTTTATAGAAACATGTCATATGAGATCCTGATCAATTGTCCGGATGTATGTGTGTGTGTGTGGATTCCTTTTTTGTTTAGAAGATAACTTTAACAGGTTTTAATGTATTTAGATAAAATTTGGTAGGCTTATTTATCATATTAATATCTGAAAACTGACCGAAGGATTTTAAGAAATACCCAAAAAAAAAATTTTTTCGTCTTTTTTCAAAAAATTTTTTTTAATCGAAAAAATGTTTAAATAGTAAAATTAAAGGGTATATATAATAAAATCGTATTCCATATTTCAAGACAAATCGATCTATATATATATATATATATATATATATATAAAGTATAGTTTTAATTTAAATTTAAAGAATTAATGAAAGTTAAAAAATCAAAATTTCACATTTTGGCTATAAAATTTTGTGATTATTTAAATTTATGTTTATAGATGAAATAATTGTATTCCTTGCATGAAAATGAATCGATTGGTATATATAAAATTTAGATTTGAGGTAAATTTAATACATTAATGAAATTTAAAAAATTGAAAATTCACAATTTAGCTGAAAAATTTTGTATTTATTTAAATTCAAGTTTAAATATAAAATAATTGTGTTCCTTGCATTAAAACGAATCGATATAATTGTAAATAATTATAAATTATATATTATTTTTCATTAATATTTAGAAATTTCGGCTAAAATGGGAATTTTTGATTTTTTAACTTCCATTAATTCTTTACATTTAACTTAAATGTATAGGTACTCAAATGTTTATATTATTATATTATTTTTGTATGTTTATTTCAATGTTAAAGATTTCTCCACGAGGAAGCAAATTTTTTTGCTGATGGTAAAGAGGAAGCAAAGTGTTCATGTAATGAACATCTGAATTTACAACTTGTTTTCATTGCTATCATTATTTGCAACCTTTTACATATTCCAGTTAACAATTTTTTTTTACTATTTTCTTTCTTTTTTCTAAATTTTAATAAGTTCTTTTATATTTTTTTAAAATTTCAATTAGTTAATTTGAATATGATGATATTTGAGGTTATGTTTTTAATTCGATGAAATATTCACCGATTCACGGCCTCCATTTTATGAAACTAAAGCTAAAAAAAGGTTTTTGATTAATATCTTTTTCGACCCGGAACGTAAGGCGGGTTGCATATTTTCAAAGTGATATATGCTAAAGTCCACTAAAGTCTCAACAATATATCTGGAAAGATTCATAGTTAAAAATTCTTACTGTATAATCTAGTATAATTACAGCGTTTAAATTAGAATATACAAGTTATTTGGATTGCTACTAAATTTAGTATTATCCCTATTGAAAAAAAACACGTATAATTGTACGTATAATAATACGTATAATTATATGTATTATTATACGTATAATTATACGTATAATAAGACATACGAATTTGAAACAAGAATTATACGTATAATTATACGTATATTAATACGTATAATTAATTATACGTATAATTATAATTCTATTAAAAATAGAATAATAGAATAGAATAGATTAATTAGTAGCAAAATTGCGCTGAAAATTTTTAGAAATTTTAAAATGCAAATTAAATTTCACGAAAAAAAATATCGTCGAATGTCAATTCAAGCAGTCACCCATCCAAGTACTAACCGCGTCCAACGTTGCTTAACTTCCGTGATCTGATGAGAACTTGTTCCTTCGCCTTGGTGTTTCCGCTGTCTTGTATTGATTAATAACTTTGTCGTATAAGTATTGTATCGCACCTAACCTCACTTTTAGTGATACTTATACGACAAAGTTATTAATCAAGACAAGACAGCGGAAACACCAAGGCGAAGGAACAAGTTCTCATCAGATCACAGAAGTTAAGCAACGTTGGACGCGGTTAGTACTTGGATGGGTGACTGCTTGAATTGACATTCGACGATATTTTTTTTCGTGAAATTTAATTTGCATTTTAAAATTTCTAAAAATTTTCAGCGCAATTTTGCTACTAATTATTCTATTATTATTCTATTCTATTATTCTATTTTTAATAGAATTATAATTATGCGTATAATAATACGTATAATTATACGTATTATTATACGTATTATTATACGTATAATTAATTATACGTATTATTATACGTATAATTATACGTATAATTCTTGTTTCAAATTCGTATGTCTTATTATACGTATAATTATACGTATAATAATACGTGTTTTTTTTCAATAGGGTATCAACAACTTCCTAAATGCAAGATTTAAATTTAATAATAAGTGGTGGATGATATTTGTTAACTGGAAGTAAGGAAGTTCATTATCAGCAACTTCATTGGAAATAGATGACAGAATCAAATCTAAATATCTGTCATTTATATTAAGAATATCATTAAATTGACTTTTATTTTCCCTTTTCGTTCCCCTGGGAAACCCATCGGACGGATTTTGTTAAAACTTGTTACTCGGGGGTTATCGTGATAGCTGATTTCGAATCCGATGTTAGTTTTTCAACATTGAAAATGGCGGAAGTTTTTTTTAAGTTTCTTGTATTTGCTTTAAAATTGGTACTCGGGAATTTTCGTGGTCGCTGATTACGAATCCTATGTTAGTTTTTTAAAATTCAAAATAGCAGATCCAATATGGCGAATTTTTTTTAAATTGCTTGGATTTGCAGGTTTGCAGGAAAACAACTGAAAATACATGATAATAGGACAGAATAAGAAACAAAGAAAAAAAGAAAAACTTTAAAAAGAACTGATTTTTATGTTTAGACTATTAATATCTACCTACTTGCAAGAACACACAAAAAATTCGTAATATTTTTATCTCAAAGTTGTCTGTATTTATATACTTCTCAATTTGTCTTGATTGTAAGAAAACTTACCCTAACTACGCATGCACCAACTTGTGGACGAAAGTACAATTACAATGTAAAGCGCGCTAATACCTAGCGACTACACAGGTCAACAAAGCGCCAATCAAGTATCAATGTAAAGCGCGCGTTTTTATGAAAATGATGATAACGATGCATATTACAAATTAATTTAAAAATATTAATTCAACATAATTCAAATAAATTGAAATTTAACGTAATAATAAAAATAATATTAAAAAACAATTTCTTTGTTATTTTATGAATAAAATTTAAATAATAAATGGATGGTTAATTTTTAGACATTGATATTTACGATCTAAAATATAGTTTTCATTTTTTTTTAACTATTTTGGAATAATCGATTTAAATTTTTAAAAACTGACGTTAGTTTTGTATTATGTATATTTTAAAAAATCTTGATTAGTGAAGGTCTGGAGCTTAAATGAATTTTTTGAGAAACTCGTTTGTCATATTGGATCCGCCATTTTGAATTTTTGAAAATCAAGCTTATATTCGTAATTAGCGACCCAAAAATCCTTGAGTAACGATTTTCAAGCGAATCTAACCAGTTTTAAAAATTTTGCACTTACCTTCCTTATGGGTTAAGGTTACAATCCGAGTTTAAAAATTTATTTAAACTTATTAAATTTATCAGGCCCACTCTGAAACCTTTTGCAAAGTCTTCATAACACTTGCAGGTAGTTATACGAAAAAAAGTTAAAAAAATCGTGCCCAAATGTAAAAAAAATTGATTTGTTTTTGTTAACTTTTTTTAAAAGTCCAACAAAAAACAAATTTTTCATGTCTTAACAAAATTTTTCTGAACACAATGGTTTTTGAGCTAATCTTAATTGAAAATAAGTCTACTTTTGACCAAACAAAATTTTGAAAATGTTTAACTTAAAAATTTGACTTTAAAAAAACGTATCTCTTATTTTTTTATAAAGAATAAGAAAAAAATATATTTACCCGAATTTTGAACCTCGACTATAAATCTGACGCGGAATCGCACATATAGAAATGTTAGTAGTTCACTCACAATCAATTCAACAATAAAATTTTTACTTAATCAAGTTATTTATGCAAAATAATGAAGGTTAGATTTCATAATATAATAGTCACATAATTAAAAAACATATAAAAAATCTAATGAAATGAGATACACTAAACAAAAAATTTCTCATCAAAAGACTAGCCGATCACGAGCACGTGTCTCTCACTCAAGTTACTGTACTGTACTCTAGGGGAGAGTGGGGAGTTGGGCCTCGTGGGGGGACGTGCTCCACCTTAATTTTTTTATTATTGCAATTAATATGACAAATAACTATTGGCATATTCTTTTCTCGTTAAGAACTAACTTTTTAAGTGGTACCCGTCATCTTTGGAAGCATTTTTCGTGTCTTTACAGATAGTGAGATAAATTTTCTTTCTAAAAGTTTTTTTATCTCTTTATGTTTAGGCCATTTCTACTAATTTCTTTAAAATGATCAATGTTTAATGCATAAAAATCAGCTGTCATTAATAACTTTTCAACGTACAAAAAAATTCACATAATCATTCGATGTAGGGAAGGATGGGGCAAGAATAGTTAGGTGAGACGTTTTCGAATCTAGCGACCAAACCTGAATTTGTATCTGCAAACGAGTAGTAGTTTTGGAAAGCCTGGTTATTTGGCTTTAATTTTGCCAGATATTATTTTGCTGTGGACTGCAATCCCTAAGAGATATGAATGAAAAAGTCAAAAACAAATTTGATATGCGGATTCAAAAGAATCCGAATGCTAAAAATGTCATAGAAAATCAGTAAATTTTTGTTTTCTTCATTTTATTGAATTTAAACTATATATAATAGTTTATTTGTTTAGAATCACAGATTCATACAAAAGAGTTACATTGAGCATTTATGACATTTATGTTTTTACTAATCTAAGTTTATTAGCTTTTATATATTGCGGGTCCCAAGTAACTGTTTTGCCAATAAAATCAAAGAATTTTTCGACCTGTATACACCAGTTATATTTAAGCGGCACATTTGCAGATTTTGCTAAACAAATCAATCTTAACAAACATATTTTTGGCAGTCTATCGTCGTTCATTTTTAAAATTTTTTCTATAAAATTGAGGGTTAGTTTGAATACTCTGCTAGACAATTTAACCGCACCAACCTCTAGTCTCATCGCATAATTTGGCGTATTTTTTGGGGCTAAGAGTAGTATTTTAAAAAAATCCATTTGGACTTTTTTGAATTTAAACTATTCAATATTGATATAACAAGTATTAATAACATATTATTTTGAACATTTTCTAAATAACTTCTATTATATTAAGTTAACAAATTTCGAAAAACGACACCGACACCGTGACCTCGACACCGTCCTTGAAAAATCTATTTTCAATTATTTTCAAATAAATCAAAATTCTTTGCTTATATGCTGTTAGAAAATCTTACAAACTATTTTTATGTAACATCTTTTTTCAATTTTAACCCGAAAAAGAGTTATTTTTCAATTTTAACCCGAAAAAGGGTTATTTTGCAATTTTTTAAGAATTTTTTGATT
>NW_026137758.1:0-3656 GCF_019393585.1 Leptopilina boulardi | reverse complement strand
CTTATTTTATGTTTTTCGTATTTTTCCACTTAGGCTTATTTCTACCAAAATTATATTTTCCAGACTTCTCAAATACTATTTTCTGATGCATGCAAGTCTTTTATAGTAAACACATGTTAACAATTTAAAGAAACTTGACATCCGCTCTTCTGAGAATAAGGGTATTTCTTTAAAAAATTGTAAATACTTGTAACTAAATACTTCTAATCTTTTGAAGAGTAAGAGTACCTTCTCCATTAATAAATTATAAAATATATAAATTTTTTTTCTGGAAAAATGTATCATCTAATGAAAGCAACATTCGATGCACATATAAACGAATATTTTACAGCATTAAATGTAAAGCTTTCAACGTTTCAATATAGAAACAAAAAAATTTTATTTAAAAAATAGTACTATTTAAAAATAAAAAAAAAAACGGGTACAAAGTTTTCAAACCTAGGTAAACATATGAACCGCATATCATTTTTTGTAATATCTTTGCAACTCTCTGTTTTCTTTAAAAACATTTAAATAGATTACCTACTACTGACTTAATTGAATAATTAAAATGTTACTATTTTATTACCACGAGTAGCCAAAAAAATTTCTCAAATTATACAAATGTTAATTGAAAAATTTTTGAAAAGAAAAGTATTATGCATTTAATAAATATTTAATAACACTGGTAATTTTTTTATTAATGTAAATAGCCACATTACTATTTTTAAAAAATGATAATTTTTAATTTATTTAACATTGAACAATTTAATGAAGGAATGTTTTTATAAATACCATATTTTCGTTTTTAAAAAATATATAACGACAAAAATATAACGTGTGCATTCATCAGTTAATGTGCACATTATTTGAGCCCCTCAAACTATCAATAAAAAAATTACTCGGATTTTTTGATAAAAGTATATAGGTAATCTTTCATGTAATAAAGAAATTATGTACATATAACAATAAAAATTGTGAACGTGTAAATGTATTTATGTAGATAGTAAAATTAGGAGAAATGACCACAACTGTCTTGCAGCCATATTACATTTTTCTCAAATATGGAATAACTTTAAAATAATTTTTTTAAAAACATATTAATACTTGTCAGATAACAGCAATTTTGCTTCCTCGTGGAGGAAGCTTTTTAGTCCTTTCGTTTGTAAAAATTTTCAAAGTGTCGGAAACAAATTTTTCTCTATATAGAAACATGTTATATGAGATCCTGATCAATTGTCAGGATGTATATATGTGTGTGTATTGTGTGTGTGTATGGATCCCTTTTTTGTTTAGAAGATAACTTTAACAGGTTTTAATGGATTTAGATAAAATTCGGTAGGCTCATTTATCATATTAATATCTCAAATCTAACCAAAGGATTTTTAAAAAAAACCCAAAAAAAAAATTTTATCGTCTTTTTTCCAAAAATTTTTTTTTAATCGAAAAAATTTTTTAATAGAAAAATTTAAGATTATATATAATAAAATCGTATTCCTTACGTCAAGACAAATCGATCAGTATATATAATTAGTATAGTTTTAATTTAAATTTAAAGTATTAATGGAAGTTAAAAAATCAAAAATTCACATTTTGGCTATAAAATTTTGTGATTATTTAAATTTAAGTTTATAGATGAAATAATTGTATTCCTTACATGAAAACGAATCGATTGGTATATATATAAAATTTACATTTGAGGTAAATTTAATAAATTAATGAAAGTTAAAAAATAGAAAATACACATTTTAGCTGAAAAATTTTATATTTATTTAAATTCAAGTTTAAATATAAAATAATTGTGTTCCTTGTATTAAAACGAATCGATATAATTGTAAATAATTATAAATTATGTATTATTTTTCATTAATATTTAGAAATTTCGGTTAAAATATGAATTTTTGATTTTTTAACTTTCATTAATTCTTTGAATTTTACTCAAATGTATAGGTACTCTAATGTTAATATTATTATATTATTTTTGTATGTTTATTTCAATGTTAATGCTTTCTCCACGAGGAAGCAAATTTTTTTGTTGATCGTAAAAAGGAAGCAAAATGTTCATGTAATGAACATCTGAATTTACAACTTGTTTAATTCTATTTTTTGGATTTTTACAAAATTTTAGCTCAATCCATCAAATATTTTGAGAGAAAACCTGCGGAGAATATTTACATGTGAAATCACAACAATAACATAACATTAAATTAATTAAAATGTCTTTAAAAATATATTTTTTAAGTTTAATTTTTACTTTTTTAGATAAAGAAATAAATAATTTAAAAATAAATGAAAAAAAAAATCTATACGGTGGGAATATGAGATTGGACCGAAAAATTTTAGTACCCGCCCAGATTTACCATCTTCTGTGTATGAAGACCAACCAAACAAATTTTTCTTCCCTAAAGAGATTTCGTTCACCCAGAATTTATGTTTAAAGCAAAGGTCCATCGTCACAAGTTTCGTGACAGTCACTCACATTGTAAAAAAATCTTAAAGAAAACTTACTATCTTTAAAAATCCTTTATTCTGAAGATACAAACTGAAGGACTGCATACAAAATACAAAATACATGGTCTTAAATGTAAGTTAAAACAAATATAATTTATTTTTAAGAAGTAGATACACTATAAAACGTTTTTTCTATTTACACTTTTCTACTTTTTTAAATTATACCCGCGGAAGTTTAAAAGGCCGCTTTCTTCTTCGATTTTGAGTTTTTTATTACAAAAATGAAATAATTTTTACGTATAAGATTTTTTTAAACTGAGATCGAGACACCCGAAAAATATCGATTCTGTCAGAAAGAGGTTCTAATTTTTTTTAATTTTTTCTATTTCACCTTAAACTTATCAAAATATTTTAATTGGAAACTTTATCTCAGGGCAGGTTTCACTTCTTCTTACACTAAATATTACATGTCTATATTTATTGAACTAAGAAATCCAAAAATTATACTTTTAAAAAACATTTTTTTGTAACAATGAATGTATATGTTAAGTGAACGTAATTTTTAAATTTAAGCATAAATAATTATTTAGAGTAATGAAAATTAAAATAATATGAACAATAACATCTATATTTCGATTAATTTACACATCAATATTGTTCATCTTATTTATTATATATGTAAATTATTATAAAGGAAAACAGAATATATATATATATATATATATATATAATTAGTGTATAAATTATGCTTCATTCTCCTTGGTTGTTCCGTTCTTTACTCTGGCTTGCCTAAAAACAAGGCTTAATATATTTCTAATGTTAGGGTATGAGATATTAGGATTTCCAGGGATCTTTATGTCGTCCATTTTTTGCAAAATAACCACCAATTCTGCAAATTTAATAAAATTATTGAAATAATTTTCATTTTTAAATATGGTATAAATATAGGATCGCAAATAACTAACTTATAATTATATATATGTTTGTCCTAACAATCAAAATGTCAACATATTAAGTTTAAAATTTATTATCCAATTTATATCAATTTATTAGCAAGTTTTCAAAAATCGATAAATTCAATTTTCAAAACATCTTAAATCCAAAAAAGAATGTACATAATTAATTTATTACAATTTTTCTTCGTTAAAATAAAGTTCAGTCGTAATGTGATAAATGTCATTTGTTTAAATTTCTCGAAATAATAAAATATAGATATATCAATTTTT